>NC_000069.6:26540690-26808190 GCF_000001635.26 Mus musculus | reverse complement strand
CTTTTGCAGAACAATTTTACAGTTACAGAATTCTAGGTTGGCGAATGCTCTAGTTTAAATGTTTATGCTTTTCCAAGATTCATGCTGAAATCTAAAACTCAATGCAATCATCTTAGGAGGCTTCTTAGAAAGTGATTTACTCAAGAGAGCCCGATCTTCTTGAATAGGACTAGTATTCTCATGAAAGGACTAGTGAGTTTGTTTTGTAGTGTCTGCTACCACGGGGCCCAGAGATACCGTCTGTCACAGGTAGGCCTTTGCTAAACATTAGTTTTTGTTTCTTTCTTTCTTTTATTATTTTATTTTACTATATTTTATTTTATTTTTTTCGAGACAGGGTTTCTCTGTAGCTCTGGCTGTCCTGGAACTCACTTTGTAGACCAGGCTGGCCTCGAACTCTGAAATCCACCTGCCTCTGCCTCCCAAGTGCTGGGTTTAAAGGCGTGCGCCACCACGCCCAGCTAGTCTTTGTTTCTTATCTTGAACTTCTTGCCTTTAGAGCTTCAATGAACCAGTCCCCCTTCCTTATAAAACACATAGTCTAAAATATTTCTTTATAGGAACCTGAAGAGATTCAGGTCTGAGTTGGTATAAGAGTGGAGAGCTGCTACCGTAAATACCATGAAAATTGTTGAAGCAGGTTTGGAATTGGGTATCTGGAACTGAAGAGCCTGTAGGATGTTGGAGGTGGGTGTCAGGAACTGAGGAAAGGCTTATTCTGGTGAGAATTCAGAAGAAGCAAGCTGTAGAGAAAGCTACAAGGTTGTTAGAGAATAACCAAGTAGCTGGGAACAGAATATTGCTAGAAATAGGAACAATGAAGGTCATTTTGATAAGGCTCAATGGACTATACCATATGCCAGTCCCTCAGGTCCTTATGTATGGACCAAATGGATCCAACTACGCCATGGGCATCCCTTTCAGAAGGAATAGAGTAAAACCTGGTGCACCCACATGGTGACACTCCCGAAGATGTGAAGAATGCAAGGGCTGCAAGGACAAGACAACCTCTTGGTAGGTTCTAAAGGATTTCACAAAGAGCCTTGAGACCCATACAGTCAAGTGTCTCAGGCTTAAACCACTAGAATCTTCACCCAAGACAAAGCCAAAGGGGACATGACTTCATTGAGACTTCAGAACTGAAGAGCCACCAATATGTGACTTCAATGTGACTTATAGAAACACCAAAAACTAGAACAATCATATTATAGGGACTGTGGAAATCATGGAGTACATCTGTTTAGAACACAGGGAACCAACTTCCACCACACTGTGCCTGCCTGGAAAGTGGGACAGGGAGGAAAAGCATTTTTTTCAGAGACCTTAAGTTTTAAAATTTGTCCATTTGGTTTTGGACTCACTTGAGACCCATGCATGCCTTTTTACTTTATATTTTTTGTTTTTAAAATGGGAAATGTGTGTCTTATGCTGGGCTTGTCATTGTACTTTAAAAGTATTCTAACTTGTCCAGCTTTACAAGTTCACAGGTGATGGGGAGTTTGTCTCATAAAGAACTCTACCATGAGTCCTAGCCTTATCTAATATAATAGCACTTAGATAAAATTTTGGATGTTAGACTTTTCAGTTGATGCTTAAGTAAGTGAAGAGTTTGAGTACTACTGCAATGAGTGTGTTTTGTATGTGGAAAACAAGATCTTCAGTTGGCTCTTGGTGGGATTCTTGTGCCTTTCCAAAATTTTGGTTGACATTTCCTTTCCTAGTGCAGTAGTTTTAAGAGATGAGGCCTTCTGAGGTATGAGTAATTCATGAGAAACCTTATGACTAAAGTTAATATCTTCATGAAAGAGTTTGAAGGGGAGGATTCAGTTCATTTTTGTCCTGTTACAATTTCAAGATATATACCTTCTTTTTTCCCCCAGGTTACACATATGTTTTGTCCTTTATATTTCACAGTTCTAGTATATTCTCTTCTAGTTTGACTTTTCTCTTGTTTTTTTCCCCATTAATTTATTTATTCATTTTGTTTTCTGATTGCAGCTCTCCTCCTCTCGACACCACCCTCAAAGCCCTTACCTTCCATCTCCCTCCTTTCCTTCATCTCTGAGAAGGGAGAGGTCTCTCCCTGGGGACCTTTCTCATTGGATACCCACACTGGCACCTCAAGTCACTGAAGGACTAAGCACATCCTCTCCCACTGAGGTCAGTCAAGGCAGCCCAGTTAGGGGAACAGGATCCTTTGAGAAGTTCCACCCAGCAGCTGACCAAAACAGATGCAGAGACCCCCAGCCAAACATTAAACAGAGCTTGGGAAGTCTTGTGACTGAGGTAAAGGAAGGATTGAGGAACCTGGAGGGGACAGGAACTCCACAGGAAGACCAACAGAGTCAATTAATCTGGACCCTTAGGGGCTCTCACAGACTGGACCACCAACAAACAAAGCCAAGACCTAGATCTCGTTTGACTTTTAGTCTTTTAAAAGTAACTACTTTTTAAGTGTGGAAACTTATATTGTTATATTTGTAATCTAAGAAATTCTTTTCCTAGCCACATCAAGTCTTCTACCAGCATTCTTCAGTCTTGTCACAGTGATTTTGACTTCACCTCCTTTTGAGTCTTTCCTAGAACTTTCATGTCTCTGTTTATACTATTGATCTGCTCCAACACACTGGCTGTTGTTTGCATGAAGACTCCTGTATATTACTCACAGTTAATACCCTTCCTGGTCTGATAATTCCAATATTCCTATCATATCTGATTCTGATTGACTTATTTGCTCTCTGTGAACTGTTCTAAGCAGTCACTGTGATGCACCGGGCAAAAGGAGCAGCTGTGGGTGTGCCTTCTCAGGTGCACTAGCAGGCTGTGGGAGGAAGCACTCTACTGTCCTTTGAGGTCTTCATCTTACAACAGCTCTTGCAGATGGACTGTGAACATCACCAGTTGTTTCTTAGCTGTTGATTGCCCTGACCTCTTCACCTTGGGCATAACAGGAAGGTTATAGGTGTGTAAGGTAGGTATTAGCATACATGAGACTCTGACAAAACCCCAGCAGGTTGGAGTTTGAGTACACAATATCTTCTAAGGGTAGTCCCAGCTAAGAATGCTCTACTGCTAATTGGATGGGCTCATTTCCTGTGACTTTGTGTCCCTGGTGGATTTAAGAAGACACATTGTTTTTTTGTTTTTGTTTTTGTTCATTAACGTTGTCTTTGTTATTACCATGGAGTTGTGACTTCTAAGTTCCTTACATACTGGACTGGAAACCAGGAGTCCATTAGTGAATCTTGCCCACAACAATTATTACTGTGGTGTTTGCTCACATTGATTTCCTCTCATTCTTTCTATACTTATTAACTGGCATTCTTCTGTAAGGAAATGTTTTTATGCTCTGTATACTTATTTATTAAAATGTTTTTATATTACCATTGAATTATGGGCATTCATTGAATCCCAAGAGTTAGCATCTGATATTATCAATATTTAGTTTGAAACTCAATTACTTCAGCTTTGGCTCTTGCACATTACTTTTGCTTAATCCTGAGGCATAAAAAATCTTCAAATGGAAGCAGACAAGAGGATCTGGTTAACAATACTGAAACTGGTGTCTTTGTTTTCCCTAAAAACACTGTTAACTCCCAGAGGTTTGGTAACTGTGTTTTAATTGGGCATACAGCCAGGGGAAAGCAGACAACACCTGGACAGAATAAGGATTTTAGAGGCCATCACAGTAATGTTTCCTTTGGAGGTAACAGGGTCAGTGAAAGAATTAGGAGAAAGTTTCAAAGAAACTGTTGGGCATTCATGCCAGTATTGGCCTTGGATGTTGGAAAGCCACATCAAATCTTACTTGAGAATTTCTAGACAGAGCTATGAGCATCCTGCTTGCAGGTCTAACAGTTTCTACAACACACATGGAAGAGCAAAGGTTCAAAATAGACAGGGCATTCTTGGAAAACAATTGCTTGGGAAGAAAATTTTGTTTTACCAGATACCAAGACATATCATAAAACCATTCTCTATTGGATACTGTGGTCTTGGCAACACAACAGACAAATATATGTATGAGCCAAATAGAGACCAGAAATCAAGATATCATATAGAGAAAGCTGATATTGACAGAGCTAATTTGGAAGCTGAATAGTAAAAGAATTCAGGAAGATGATGCCAAGATCATCAGTTCATGGAGAACAGCTGTTTTATATGTCACATCTCATAGGAAAATAAGTTATTATACCATTAAGTCAAACTTTCACAGGCAAAGGAAACGGGTTTCTTTTTTAAAAATTATTTATTTATTCATGTGTATGGCACATGCATTATTAGAACACATGTTTGGAGATCAGAGGACATCTTTCAGGAGTTGGTTCTTTCTTTCCACTCTGTGGGTCCTAAGGATTCAGCTATAACATGGGATATGTCTGGTTAATTTTTTTGACACAACTTGGAGTTATCCAACTAAGGAATTGCTTCTTTCTTATTAGACTGCAGGTTAAGTCTGTGGGGGTATTTTCCTGACTGGAGATTGATGTGGGAGGGCCCAGTTTGCTGTGGGCAATGCCACCCCTGGGAAGGTGACCTTGAGTTGATTATGAAAGCAGGGTGACAGGAGTTAGCATTGGCAATTTCTTTTTTTATTATTACGTATTTTCCTCAATTACATTTCCAATGCTAGACCAAAAGTCCCCCATGCCCTCCCCCCAACTCCCCTACCCACCCATTCCCATTTTTTGGCCCTGGCGTTCCCCTGTACTGGGGCATATAAAGTTTGCGTGTCCAATGGGCCTCTCTTTCCAGTGATGGCCGACTAGGCTATCTTTTGATACATATGCAGCTAGAGTCAAGAGCTCCAGGGTACTGGTTAGTTCATAAAGTTGCACCTACAGGGTTGCAGATCTCTTTAGCTCCTTGGATACTTTCTCTAATTCAGGTGACAGCAGATGCTGGCGAGGATGTGGAGAAAGAGGAACACTCCTCCATTGTTGGTGGGATTGCAAGCTTGTACAACCACTCTGGAAATCAGTCTGGCGGTTCCTCAGAAAATTGGACATAGCATTGGCAATTTCAACAAACTGATGACAGACAAGGCCGCAAGAAACTACTGGCTGACCAGGCTGAGGCTCGCAGATCTAAGACCAAGGAAGCACGGAAACACCAGGAGGAGCTCCTCCAGGCCAAGAAGGAAGAGATCATCAAGACTCTGGCCAAGGAGGAAGAGACAAAGAAATAAAGCTTCCCTCATGTCTGTACATAGTGGTGTACATAGTGGCCTCACATGGATCAGTCAGTAAAACTAAACAAGCCTTTGCCCGTTGAAAAGAAAAGAGAAGAAGAGGAGAGGAGAGGAGAGGAGAGGAGAGGAGAGGAGAGGAGAGGAGAGGAGAGGAGAGGAGAGGAGAAGAGAAGAGAAGAGAAGAGAAGAGAAGAGAAGAGAAGAGAAGAGAAGAGAAGAGAAGAGAAGAGAAGAGAAGAGAAGAGAAAAGAGGCTGAGCAGGCCATGGGGAACAAATCAGTAAGCAGTAGTCCCCCATGGCCTCTGTTCATTTCCTGCTCCCAGGCTCCTGCCTGGAGTTCCTGTCCGGACTTCCTTTTATGATGGAATGTAATGTGAGCTGAAATAAACTCTTTCTTCCCAAGGTGCTTTTGATCATGGTGTTGATCACAGCATAAAAAGCTATGTAGGGCAAGATACCTCAGAACCCAAGCAGTGAAAACCATAAAGGAGGTTTATCGAATTTGACGTTAAAACCTTAGACTGATCGTTATCAAAAGATACAATAAAGAATGTCTTTGATATATTGGAAGAAGTTGCCTACAATAAACGTTTCTATAAATTATTAGCTATCCAGAATTCACTGAAATCCTAAGTTTCAATGATAAAAAGACAAATAACCTAATAAACATTTAAAATGGGAATTTCATAGAAGAAATATGATTGAGAACTGTATTAAAATATGGTGTAAAATATTAAAAATGTTCATCAGTAATTAATAAGATGAAATTGAGGGCAAGGAGAGAATGGTGCTTCAGAGTCACTGAATACCAAACACACAGACTGATGGTGTGACCTGCCTGTTTTCCTGCTGGGGTCCATCAGTGACAAACAGTTAAGCTCAAATTTCAGACTCAACACTGATCAGCAATGAAATTTAACATATTCTTCAAACTCTAGAGACTCCTCACCAACAAAGTCTAGAAAATAGCTTCTTTGCAGTTATGAGGAATGAAGGTAATGTACAGAAAGAAATGGACAGGAAGTTTGGCAGAATAGAGGGTCATAGATGGTGATCATGGAAGCACTCATAAACCTACGGAGAGCTGCAGAATTGAGGGCAGTTTATCAGGGTTTGGACATCTGTCCTTAAAGCTTAGCATAATCACAACAGCAGAAATCACACATTGAGGGCATACTATGCTGCAGACACTGTTAGTTTTGTTGTATTCATCATTTCATTTAAGTCTCAGTATTATTTTGTAACATAATTTGTGTTCATATGCATTTATGTGTGAATACACATGTGTGACTGGATGCCAGGGGTATGTCAGGTATTTTTGCTGACCACTTTCATTCTTATTTTTTGAGACAAGCCTGGAGCTTGTCTCCTACCAAACCTGGAGCTCACTAATTTCTAATTCATGTAGACTTGCTGGCTAGCAAGCCTAGGGATTCTTCTCTCTTTGTCCCTAGTGCTGGGACTAAAGATGTAGTCCACATCTGGTTTTATAAGGGTGTTGGGGACCTGAATTCAGGTCCTTCTGTGTACATGGCAAACATTGAACTGACTGTGTCATATCCCTAACTAGTGTGCCTTAGTTCTCTCCCTCTGACTCCTATTTCCCTTTTATGGTTGAGAAAACTGAAAGTTAAAGAGATTAACTACCTTGCCCAAGGTCATTTCCAGCCCTGGGAGTGGAGGACATTTCTTTCTGCCTCCGGTACAATTCTCTAGGGTAGATCATTTCTTAGCACATAGATCCAGAATCAGAGCTTTTGTTTTATAAGCAATTTTCATAATTAGTGGAATCAAGGTTAATTTATGTGCATAATAGTTTGATGAGCTGATGCCAGTATTAAAAAAATAGGGTGGAAATATCACTTGGTGCTCCAGACTGTGCTGCTATGATTTCTAACCTAAATGTTGGTTAAGGCATCTTTGTATTTTGACTGTAATGATGCAAAAGGAAGATGGGGAATTGGAACCATTACTAGCTAAACTAAATCTTCTAATTCTTTAAAATTTTGTGTTTCACTTTCGAACTTGGGAGAGTCTAATATTCTAATAACCAGCAGGAATAAATGAAATATCACTCAGAATCAAAGAGGATGATGTAATTCTTGCTATATTCATACATGCAAACTCCCACAATAGGTAGAGTTTGGTCTTGCCAATCTCTTAAACCAACCAGCACCTTGCCTTCTTAATCTTTGTGCACCAGTGGGCTCCCAAAGGCATTGTTTCTGAAAGCAAGACTGTGTTTAATAGTCGGGGGCAGCACAGCTCAGTGATTGTCGAACAGACTTCAGCTTTGCTGTGTAGAATTCATTCTCTTTAAACACATTTCTCTCTCTCTCTCCTCTCTCTCTTCTCCTCTCTCTCCTCTTTCTCTTCTCCTCTCTCTCTCCCCCTCTGTCTCTCTTCTCCTCTCTCCTCTCTCTCTTTCCTCCTCTCTCATCTCTCTCTCTTCTTCTCTTTCTCTTCTCCTCTATCTCCTCTCTCTTCTCCTCTCTCTCTTCTCCTCTCTCTCTTCCCCTCTGTCTCTCTTCTCCTCTCTCTCCTCTCTCTTCTCCTCTCTCTCTTCTCCTCTCTCTCTTCTCCTCTATCTCTTCTCCTCTATCTCCTCTCTCTTCTCTCCCCTCTCTCCCTCTGCCTCTCTTCTCCTCTCTCTCCTCTCTCCCTTCTCCTCTCTCCCTTCTCCTCTTTCTCTTCTCCTCTATCTCCTCTCTCTTCTCTTCTCTCTCTCTCTGTATAGAGTCCAGAAAATGATATTAGATCCCCAGAAGCTTGATTTACAACTAGACGTCAGCCAGAATCTGTTTTTTCTTTCTTTTTTTGGTAAGAGTAACCAGTGTTCTTAATTACTGAGCTATCTCTCCAGCCCCATTATCTCCCGAGGAAGCTTTCTATGTTTTCACAGAGCTGTTAATTAAAAACATTTTTTATGTGTTGTGTATGGGTGTTCTTCCTGAAGAAGTTTCCATACGCAAGTTACATGCCTAGTGCCTGTGGAAGTCAGAAGAGGGCAAATTCCCTGCAACCAGATTAACAGGTGACTGTGAGCCACCACATGGCTACTGGAACTGAACCTGGGTCTTCTGGAAGAGCAGCCAGCGCTCTTAACCACAGAGCCATCTCTCCAGCCCCAAGATCTCTAATTTTTAGTAACAGCAAAAACAATGATAATAGCCTATTTAACTTGTGCGTATATTATGATAGGCCAAGTATCGTGTTAAATGCTTGATATAAGCTATCTCACTTAATTTTCATAATTATCTGTATCATAGATGCTGTTATCCCTGCCAGGCCATGGAACAAAGCGTGGCGGTCTAGTTCTGTCTGATATACTGGTAGTCCCTGCAGATTGAACACTAATGCATTTGACAGTTCTCAAAAAGCATCATACAGCTTCCCAGAGTTTAGTCTCATCCACTTTGGTTAAACATTGATATATTTGTGTCTCTACATCCCATCTTTGTAGAAAATGTGCGATCACATAGAGATCTCATTGAAGGAGATCACAGTCAGCAGACATGATTTCTCTACATTTAAAAGATAGGTATTGGAGCCTTATTTGTTCCCTTTCACTGCCTCCACCCATTGCTTTTTCATGGGGTGTGTATATGTGTTCATGTGGGTGTGTGCACACATGTGTATGTAAGTGCACATGTATGTGTGTGCAAATGAATATGGACAGCAGAGGTTGACATCATGTGTCTTTCTCTTTTACCCACTCCATACCCTCCTTTTTGAGACAGTCTCTCATTGAACCTAGAGTTCATTGACATTGGCAGGCTGGCTGACTAATGAGCTCCAAGGATCTACCTGTCTCTGTGATCCACGGTGCTAGGATTAAATGTTGTGCCTAACTTTTTAATCATTTACATTTATTTACTTGTGTGTGTGTGTCTGTGTGTGTGTGTGTGTGTGTGTGTGTGTGTGTGTGTGTGTGTGTGTGTATACATGTCATGGCATGCATGTAAAAGTTAGAAGACAACTTTGGGGGTTGGTTCTCTCTTTTCACCACATGGGTTTCTGAGATTAAACTCAGGTTGTCAGACTTGGATAAAACCATCTTTACCTGCTAAGATTTTGCCATCCCCATGTCTGGCTTTTTATGTAGGTTCTGGGGATCCAAACTCAGAACCTAATTCTTACACAGTGGTCACTTTCCAGACTAAACCATTTTTTCTGCACTCCAACCAGCATTAAAAACAACTATTTTAAGATGCAAGATTAGATCTACACCTGGAAAAAATTTCTCTGAACTCTGCTATTGTATAGACTAACATTTGCAGGTACTATACCAGTCTATGAACTTTATATTTATTTGAAGGTAAATACAGATTCATGACATGTTATTACTATTATTATGACTAAGCACTAGTGCAAAGTGTTTGTTTTTCTCCAATAAATTTATTAATGACCATACCATCAACCAGGGTTTTTAAGAAATATTTTAAAATGTGAACACCAACCCAGATACAAACCCTTCAATTTACAATGGGTTCCTGCCTTCAAGATATGATAATGCAATAGTGGCACAAGGGTCATGGGAGTATCCAACCAACACCTGATATGAGTTAAGGACATTCCATAAAATGGAGGCCATACCTGACACTACTTGGGTGACCAAAAATCTGAGACTAGATAACCCAGTGACCCAGAGTAAATCCAAATACTACTGTTTTATTTTTAAAATAAAAGTAGCAATAAATGACTCCAAATGACACTCTGAAAAAGTTATATAAAAGATGATGAGTGTCTGTAGTAATTTACTCATAATTTGGAACATATCTGAAAAGCCCAAATGAAGTCAGCTTGTTTTTCTTTATCTGCGATTCTAACAGTAATACTTTGTTATACTATTAGATAATTACAATTCTGTAACTTTTGTTTTTCAAATACTTATTTTTAATTATTTGTCTCTGTGGGTTTGTATATAAGAGTGTCCATGAACGGCAGACATGTTGGATTCCTCAGAGCTGGAGTTGCTGGTGGTTGTGAGCTGCCTGACTTGGGTTCTGCAAACTCAACTCAGGTTCTTTGCCAGAGCAGCAAACACTCTTGTCTGTTGAGCCATCTCTCCTAGTCCCCAGGTTCTGTAATTTTAAGTCCTTAGGAAAAGGCATGAGTTATGAGCCTGAAGCTTGACTGTTTTAACCATGATGCTGCCCTCTGAAACTGTGCCCACCACACCTCTACTGCTCAGGTGAAGATATCATCAACCATGGTTGAGAAGTGAAATGTTTAACTGAGGCCATGACCTATGACAAAGTTGGTCTCTACGACTATTGGCTTAGAGTCATGCGCCATGCACAGCCTTTTGGCAGCACCTAAAAGGGAGGATTAATACAGCTTTGTGATACTCATACTTGTGAAAGTCACCTAACAGTAGAGTGAATTATCACTGCCATCTCTCAACAAATGGCCCTCCTACACGTTTCGTGTGACAAATGCCAGATCACACACAGCCTCTCTGTCAACAGCAGACAGAGTGGCCTCAGGAAAGTGATGTAAGTGTAGAAACAAAAGCTAGCCCAGAGACTTTATTCAACCTATTTGTCTTCGTATAGGAGAACTGATTTTACCTTGAAAACCTCGATGCTTTTTTAACACCTTGCATGGTGAATGAATAGGGTTTTTACACTTCTGATTGAATCAGAACTGGGTTCCAATAAAGTCCCAACACTGCTATCATCTCTTCAGAGTCACTTGTCTGGAGTCTACCTGTCAGAATCTTCCTTTGCAAGATACATAATGATCTCATTTAAAATCACAGAGTTCCATGACACCAGCAAGCTGACAGAGCTTGCTCCTGCTTGCTGTTATGATCCTGCTCTGGAGTGACTGCTTGTCTACAGTCACTGTCATATATTGCTAGATTCCTCAACACTTCACTTTATTTTTGGATCACTCCTTGGCAGACAGTGATTTATATATGCATTGCTTCCAGCAGGATCAACCTGGAAGGAAAGAATGAGAAGACACAGGAGGAGCAGGAGGAAGACAGGAGTAAAACCCTCAAAGGCCTCACGTGTTTGCTGGGTCTCATAAAACCCACTGGCTCCTGCCTCTAGGAACCTCTACTGTACAGGTTCTTAGAGAAGAAGCCATGGAAGAACACAGCCTGAAGTACTGTAACTAATAGAGCTACTGCTTAGCCAAATAGGAACGAGTCTGAGGTCTCTTGATGCCCATAGTTAGCCCAGACACAAAATTTTGTGCTTTGCTGAAATAGTGATATGCTAATATGTTATATTTTAGGTACACATGACCAGTGATTCCTAAAAGACTCAATGTTAATGCATTTGCCTTTTGAAGGTATTGTACACACACACATATATAGACCACATTTCTAGAACATTAAAGAACTCTGAATTGTCTCCAATTTAGTGTCAAAACAGAAAAAGAAAAGCAGCTGTAATGACTAATCAATCAATCAAAAAAAAAAAAAGTAACAACCAATCAGGGCAGATGACTGCAGGAGATCCACCAAGAACAGCTTACAAAGCTTGCATGCGGAATGATGGTGATTTCTGTGGAGATCCATTGAGAACAGCAGACAAAGCTTCTAAGCAGAATGATGCTAATTTCCATAGGGCAAATACTGACAAAAGAGGGAGGCTGGAGAAAGAAGCCAGAAGTCTGAAACATGTAACAATGTGTGCTCAGTGGCTCAGCCTGCTTTATACTGTTCGGCAGTCACTAGAGAATACATTATGTGGAGAATAGAGGTTTATTTCTTATGGTCCCTGAGGTTGGCTGAGCAGATGTCAACAGTCTTCTCATGGGAGGCTTAAGGGCAAGAGAACACATCCATTCTCAGATGTGGTGGAAGGAAGTAGAGCAAATTCACCTTTATTAGGAACACCCTGCCTCAGCTACTAAGCTGTGTTTTCTATAATAGTGTCGGTTGAGTCACGCAGGGTAGCCCTCATGCTACAGTTCTAATAGTATGGTCTCTATGGTTACACTTTCAAGACACCAAGATGCTGCATTAGTTACCAAGTTTCCAGTGACAAGCTCCCATGTATCACTGGCACTCAAGCAGTAGTGTGGCGAGGAGGACAGCAGTGGCCATGGGGGGCGGGGCGGGATTCAAGAGCAGTGTCAGAAGGTCAGAGGGCAAACTGAGAAGTGGGCAAGAGGGAGACTTGTGGTATAGCAACAACTATATAATTTCATACCATTCATCTGTTTGTTACACTTTTATCCCCAACTTCACTGTAATTTAAAACTGCTCTGAAACCCAGTGCTTTGGTAAGGACATTACTTTTGAAAGGGCAACGATAAGACACTTTGGGATAGGCTGTTTGTCAGTCTGTTTCTTCACAATACAGTACACATTATAAGATATTAAATACGAGCATCGAGGGGCCAGTGAGATAGCTTAGCAAGGAAAGGCACTTGCTGCCAAGCCTGACAACATGAGGTCCACCACTGGAACCCACGTGGTGGAAGGAGAGAACTAATGTCTGAAAGCTGTCCTTCGACCTTCCCATGAATACTGTGGCATACATATATGCTCATGTACACAGACACCGGCACACACACGCAGACATGCATACACACACAGAAACACACCTACTAAGTCACAAATATAATAAAAAAGAAAACATTATAAATTAACGAGTAGGCCAGATCATAGTTAACTTAAGTTTTTGAGCTTAACTCTGTGCACTTGGAATTGCAGTATACATTTAAAACTGGAGCAGAGGGGTGACTCTGGCTGCAAGCCTTGCTCCTGTGGACTCTTGGTCAACCCATCAGAAGATGGATTTGTTTAATGCCAACTGGTCAGGTTTATAAATACATTTACTTCCCAAGAGTTACTTTATTTTCCTTTCTGGGAAATGTAAAGCTATCCTACAGACAGAGGTGAAGAAAGTCCAGACTCCAGACTCCAGACTTCATTAGAGTTTCTCTACCAAAGTTTTTATTGTTGTGGAATCTGAAGGCCAGAGTAGGTCAGCTGTTCAGTGGTGGCTCCCCAGACCTCAGTTTCCTTAGCATCATGGGTTAAAGCAGAAAAAAACTGTCCTACTAAGTATGAGTTGTTGCTTATGTTGTAAGAAGTGAAAAGATATTCATTAAATACATAAGTGTGGTCACTCTCCATGAACTGAGAAACAACCCTAAGAGTGATGACTTCAACTTTTGGAATAATGAGAATCCCCTAAAGTTAAAAACAGGAGTTCAGGGTAAGATGGAGGATCAGAAGCTGTCACTGTGTAATCCCTTGAAGAAGAGTCGGAGTGAGAAAAAAAACAACAAAGAAAATCAAAAGAAAGCCAATGGGCCCTGTCTCAAAGTAAGAGAGGGAGAGCTTGGGAAATATACGGAGGCCGTGATGGACCAGAAAGGTGTGGAGAGAAAGGAGCCACACTGAAAACACTACATTATCAGAGGTCTAGCTTCCTGGCTGGGGAGGGGAAACAGAAACCATACAAAACATCAGCCAAGTAGTCCTGGTAAAGACTTTGGCAGGCCACCCTCAGGACAAACCCTGGCCTCATGAGCATTAGGTCCAAGTGGCAGTTTGGGTGAGACAGCAACTCTAGTGGCTGCTGATCTGCAGGAGAAGGGAATCCCAGCCTGTCGTTCTGTGTTACATGGAGGACAGTTGCAGAACAGTAGGAAGAAGGCCAGCCTCTGACAGAAAGCTTAGATGTCAAGAAGCTCAGTCTACTCAGGTCAAGGGAGGTGCAAGGCACAGCCACCCTGCTTGAGTGGTGCGAGCAGACCTCTTCACCTGACGAATAGCCCTGCGAGCACAAAGGTCCTTTCTGAGGCCAGTGGGCAAACCAAATTCTGGAGCCACCTTTCTTCTGTCAGCTGCTGAAGGACCCAAGACTCTGAAGGACAGATGCTCTATTTGACATTCAAAATTACAGCCCGTCACCGGGGAAACCAAATGTCAGATGACCTTGAAAACAGAAAACAGGTCCTCTGGCTGTACACACCCTCGTGTTGCTGTTTCTCATTCCCAGTGTACATCGGACACACTCTCAGCCGGGATCCAAGCCACCCTGAGGGTACGTCAGAAGGATGTGAGAATTTGCTCAGCCAACAGACTGCAAAGATAAGTGTGGCCAGCAGAGGCCTGCCCCTGACACGCAAACAAGGAAGAGACTAAAGAAAAACCAGCTCTGGTGTCATAACATTTGTCTGACGCAGGCAAAAGCTACAGCAGAGATGAGAGAGCACAAGTTCAACCCACGCCTCCCCATGCACATGACCAACAATCACAGATTTCTGAAGACCTCAGATATAGCTGCTCTCCCTCCAGATCTTTATTTTATTGCATTCTTTTAAAGTTATAACATAGACTTAAATTTTTTTACTGTGTATGTTCATTTTATACGATGCTGCATTACATAAAACCATTTTCACACATATACATGTTACATACTGAGCATGCCCACCTACGCTCACTTCTGCTGTTTCTGCTTCCTCCCACGAGGTTCTCATTATTCCCCAGGATAGTTTTGCTTCTCCTCTCATATAACATATACACACATGGTGTCGTGTATCCACCTAAAATCTAGGAACCACAGATGAGGGAACACAGTACGTGACTGAGACTGGCTCACTCTACTTGTTGTCAGTGAATCTATTTTCCTGCAAATGATTTCTTTTTGGGTAGCTGAAAAGTTCCACTGTTTTATTTTCCACTGCTTCCATATTTTGTTTATGCATTCTGCTGTTGTTGCACATGTAGCTGGTTCCGTAAGTTAGTTCTTGTGAATGGTGCTGCAGTAAACATTGAGTTTTCTGATTTGGCGACTCAGATTCTCTTGGGTAAATACCCAGCTATTTGGGGTAAAATATCTGGGACAAGTTTAGCTTGTTGAGAAAGCACCACACTGACCTCCACAGTGCTGGCTTGTGTACATTCTGACCAGTGTATACAACAGTACCCTTTATTCCCAGCTTCTTTATTCCTTTATTCACCCACTTCTGTAGTTTGTTTTCTGCCATTCCAATGGGAGATATAGAACCACAATGTAAGTTTAATTTGCATCTCTTGGGTGCTCAGGATGTTGAACATTTCCCTATTTTATTAGTTATTTGTATTTCATTTCATTGCATTGTCCATTCATCTATTAGTTCACTTATTCCTTGGTTAATTTCTTTTTTGTTTGTTTGTTTGTTTATTTGTTTTTTTCGAGACAGGGTTTCTCTCTATAGCCCTGACTGTCCTGGAACCCACTTTGTAGACCAGGCTGGCCTTGAACTCAGAAATCCACCTGCCTCTGCCTCCTGAGTGCTGGGATTCCTTGGTTAATTTCTTGTGTAGCTGTTTTAGTTATTGGTGCATTTGTTAGTTCAGACACTAACGGGGATGTCATAAATACTACCAGCAAAGGGTTTCTGCCATCCTTTCGTTGAATTAACTGTGTATGGCCTAAGCCCTTCAGAAGTTTGGCTGTTTCGAGAGTCCCATTTTCAGGGTGTTGGTGTCATAGTCAAGTGACCTGCATGATATTCAGAAAGTTCCTCCCCATGTCCTAATGTGCTCTCCCCACCTTTCCCTCTAACATTTCAGAGTTTCAGGCTGTTATAGTGAGGTCCCTGGTCCATTTAGAATTGATTCTTTATATAAGGTGAGAAATAGGGGTCTACTTTATTTTTCTTCATGTGGACATCCAGTTTTCCCAGAGCCATTTGTGGAAAGGGATGTTTTCAGTGTATATTTTAGCATCTTTTCCAAATATAGGGTTGCTGAAGTTGTCATCATCTGCTTGACATTAACTCTGGGGTCTTTTAGGCTTCAACATGTTTTTTTTTTTTCTGGTCTGAACAAAGACATCTTTGTACTTCTCTCTCTCTTTTTTTAATTAGGTATTTTCCTCGTTTAAATTTTCAATGCTATCCCAAAAGTCCCCCATACCCACCCACCCCCACTCCCCTACCCACCCACTCCCCCTTTTTGGCCCTGGGGTTCCCCTGTACTGGGGCATATAAAGTTTGCGTGTCCAATGGGCCTCTCTTTCCAGTGATGGCCGACTAGGCCATCTTTTGATACATATGCAGCTAGAGTCAAGAGCTCTGGGGTATTGGTTAGTTCATATTGTTGTTCCACCTATAGGGTTGCAGTTCCCTTTAGCTCCTTGGATAATTTCTCTAGCTCCTCCATTGGGGGCCGTGTGATCCATCCAATAGCTGACTGTGATCATCCACTTCCGTGTTTGCTAGGCCCCGGCATAGTCTCACAAGAGACAGCTCTATCTGGGTCCTTTCAGCAAAATCTTGCTAGTGTATGCAATGGTGTCAGTGTTTGGAAGCTGATTATGGGATGGATCCCCGGATATGGAAGTCTCTAGATGGTCTATCCTTTTGTTACAGCTCCAAACTTTGTCTCTGTAACTCCTTCCATGGGTGTTCAGTTCCCAATTCTAAGAAGGGACAAAGTATCCACACTTTGGTCTTCGTTCTTCTTAAGTTTCATGCGTTTAGCAAATTGTATCTTATATCTTGGGTATTCTAAGTTTCTGGACTAATATCTGCTTATCAGTGAGTACATATTGTGTGAGTTCCTTTGTGATTGGGTTACCTCACTCAGGATGATGCCCTCCAGGTCCATCCATTTGCCTAGGAATTTCATAAATTCATTCTTTTTAATAGCTGAGTAGTACTCCATTGTGTAAATGTACCACATTTTCTGTATCCATTCCTCTGTTGAGGGGCATCTGGGTTCTTTCCAGCTTCTGGCTATTATAAATAAGGCTGCTATGAACATAGTGGAGCATGTGTCCTTCTTACTGGTTAGAACATCTTCTGGATATATGCCCAGGAGAGGTATTGCGGGATCCTCTGTTAGTACTATCAACATGTATTTTAAGACTTCTATTCCTTTAGAGAATGGCTTTGCAGTTTGGATGATATTCCACTGGATCTAGACTGCTTTTGAAAACATAGCTGTTTCCATAATATTAAGCTCTGCACTCCAGGGGTACTGCCACCTCTCTATGTTTTGTTCTTTACTGTCTTCCTTCACTGATTTCAAGTTCTCCTCATGGAGGTCTTTTGCTTCCTTGATTAGGTTTATTCCAAAGTATTCATTTGTCTTTTGAGGCAACTTCCTTGATTTCTTTGACAGCATGTTTGTTGTTGGTATACAAGAAAGTTGGTGATTTTTGTATGTTGATTTTGTTTACCATCACATTTGCTGACAGTTTTTTACAGCTATAAGAGTTTTCAGGCAAAGTCTTTAGGGAGTCTTTTGTGTAGAATAACATCATCTATAAATAAACATACTTTGATGTTTTCCCTTATGGTTATATCCTTTTCATTTCTTCGTTTTTGTATTATTATGGTATCCAAGACTTCAATCCCAATATTGAATAATCATAGAGAAATAGTGTGATGATTTGTATATACTTGGCCCAGGGAGTGGTACTATTAGATGGTGTGGCCCTGTTTGGTATATGCATGGCCTTTTTGGAATAGGTGTGTCACTTTAGGTGTGGGCGTCAAAACCCTCATTCTAACTGCCTAGAAGTCAGTATTCTGCTAGCAGCCTTCAGATGAAGATGTAGAACTCTCAGCTCCTCCTGCACCATGCCTGCCTGGATGTGCCATGTTCCCGCCTTGCTGATAATTTACTACCACTGAACCTGTAAGCCAGACCCAATTAAATGTTGTCCTTATAAGAGTTGCCTTGGTAATGTGTCTGCTCACAGCAGTAAAAGCCAAACTAAGACAAATGGACACTCAGGTTTTGTTTTTGTTTTTTTTTTGTTTTGTTTTGTTTTTTTTTCTTTCCATTTTTTTATTAGGTATTTAGCTCATTTACATTTCCAATGCTATACCAAAAGTCCCCCATACCCACCCACCCCCACTCCCCTACCCACCCACTCCCCCTTTTTGGCCCTGGCGTTCCCCTGTTCTGGGGCATATAAAGTTTGTGTGTCCAATGAGCCTCTATTTCCAGTGATGGCCGACTAGGCCATCTTTTGATACATATGCAGCTAGAGTCAAGAGCTCCGGGGTACTGGTTAGTTCATAATGTTGATCCACCTATAGGGTTGCAGATCCCTTTAGCTCCTTGGGTACTTTCTCTAGCTCCTCCATTGGGAGCCCTGTGATCCATCCATTAGCTGACTGTGGGCATCCACTTCTGTGTTTGCTAGGCCCCGGCATAGTCTCACAAGAGACAGCTAAATCTGGGTCCTTTCGATAAAATCTTGCTAGTGTATGCAATGGTGTCATCGTTTGGATGCTGATTATGGGGTGGATCCCTGGATAAGGCAGTCTCTACATGGTCCATCCTTTCATCTCAGCTCCAAACTTTGTCTCTGTAACTCCTTCCAAGGGTGTTTTGTTCCCACTTCTAAGGAGGGGCATAGTGTCCACACTTCAGTCTTCATTTTTCTTGAGTTTCATGTGTTTAGGAAATTGTATCTTATATCTTGGGTATCCTAGGTTTTGGGCTAATATCCACTTATCAGTGAGTACATATTGTGTGTGTTCCTTTGTGATTGGGTTACCTCACTCAGGATGATGCCCTCCAGGTCCATCCATTTGCCTAGGAATTTCATAAATTCATTCTTTTTAATAGCTGAGTAGTACTCCATTGTGTAAATGTACCACATTTTCTGTATCCATTCCTCTGTTGAGGGGCATCTGGGTTCTTTCCAGCTTCTGGCTATTATAAATAAGGCTGCTATGAACATAGTGGAGCATGTGTCCTTCTTACCAGTTGGGGCATCTTCTGGATATATGCCCAGGAGAGGTATTGCTGGATCCTCCGGTAGTACTATGTCCAATTTTCTGAGGAACCGCCAGACGGATTTCCAGAGTGGTTGTACAAGCCTGCAATCCCACCAACAATGGAGGAGTGTTCCTCTTTCTCCACATCCTCGCCAGCATCTGCTGTCACCTGAATTTTTGATCTTAGCCATTCTGACTGGTGTGAGGTGGAATCTCAGGGTTGTTTTGATTTGCATTTCCCTGATGATTAAGGATGTTGAACATTTTTTCAGGTGCTTCTCTGCCATTCGGTATTCCTCAGGTGAGAATTCTTTGTTCAGTTCTGAGCCCCATTTTTTAATGGGGTTATTTGATTTTCTGAAGTCCACCTTCTTGAGTTCTTTATATATGTTGGATATTAGTCCCCTATCTGATTTAGGATAGGTAAAGATCCTTTCCCAATCTGTTGGTGGTCTCTTTGTCTTATTGACGGTGTCTTTTGCCTTGCAGAAACTTTGGAGTTTCATTAGGTCCCATTTGTCAATTCTCGATCTTACAGCACAAGCCATTGCTGTTCTGTTCAGGAATTTTTCCCCTGTGCCCATATCTTCAAGGCTTTTCCCCACTTTCTCCTCTATAAGTTTCAGTGTCTCTGGTTTTATGTGAAGTTCTTTGATCCATTTAGATTTGACCTTAGTACAAGGAGATAAGTATGGATCGATTCGCATTCTTCTACATGATAACAACCAGTTGTGCCAGCACCAATTGTTGAAAATGCTGTCTTTCTTCCACTGGATGATTTTAGCTCCCTTGTCGAAGATCAAGTGACCATAGGTGTGTGGGTTCATTTCTGGGTCTTCAATTCTATTCCATTGGTCTACTTGTCTGTCTCTATACCAGTACCATGCAGTTTTTACCACAATTGCTCTGTAGTAAAGCTTTAGGTCAGGCATGGTGATTCCACCAGAGGTTCTTTTATCCTTGAGAAGAGTTTTTGCTATCCTAGGTTTTTTGTTATTCCAGATGAATTTGCAAATTGCTCCTTCTAATTCGTTGAAGAATTGAGTTGGAATTTTGATGGGGATTGCATTGAATCTGTAGATTGCTTTTGGCAAGATAGCCATTTTTACAATGTTGATCCTGCCAATCCATGAGCATGGGAGATCTTTCCATCTTCTGAGATCTTCTTTAATTTCTTTCTTCAGAGACTTGAAGTTTTTATCATACAGATCTTTCACTTCCTTAGTTAGAGTCACACCGAGATATTTTATATTATTTGTGACTATTGAGAAGGGTGTTGTTTCCCCAATTTCTTTCTCAGCCTGTTTATTCTTTGTGTAGAGAAAGGCCATTGACTTGTTTGAGTTAATTTTATATCCAGCTACTTCACCGAAGCTGTTTATCAGGTTTAGGAGTTCTCTGGTGGAATTTTTAGGGTCACTTATATATACTATCATATCATCTGCAAAAAGTGATATTTTGACTTCCTCCTTTCCAATTTGTATCCCCTTGATCTCCTTTTGTTGTCGAATTGCTCTGGCTAATACTTCAAGTACTATGTTGAAAAGGTAGGGAGAAAGTGGGCAGCCTTGTCTAGTCCCTGATTTTAGTGAGATTGCTTCCAGCTTCTCTCCATTTACTTTGATGTTGGCTACTGGTTTGCTGTAGATTGCTTTTATCATGTTTAGGTATGGGCCTTGAATTACTGATCTTTCCAGAACTTTTATCATGAATGGGTGTTGGATCTTGTCAAATGCTTTTTCTGCATCTAACGAGATGATCATGTGGTTTTTGTTTTTGAGTTTGCTTATATAGTGGATTACATTGATGGATTTTCGTATATTAAACCATCCCTGCATCCCTGGAATAAAACCTACTTGGTCAGGATGGATGATTGCTTTAATGTGTTCTTGGATTCGGTTAGCAAGAATTTTATTGAGGATTTTTGCATTGATATTCATAAGAGAAATTGGTCTGAAGTTCTCTATCTTTGTTGGATCTTTCTGTGGTTTAGGTATCAGAGTAATAGTGGCTTCATAAAATGAGTTGGGTAGAGTACTTTCTACTTCTATCTTGTGAAAAAGTTTGTGCAGAACTGGAATTAGATCTTCTTTGAAGGTCTGATAGAACTCTGCACTAAACCCATCTGGTCCTGGGCTTTTTCTGGCTGGGAGATTATTTATAACTGCTTCTATTTCTTTAGGGGATATGGGACTGTTTAGAAGGTCAACTTGATCCTGATTCAACTTTGGTACCTGGTATCTGTCCAGAAATTTGTCCATTTCGTCCAGGTTTTCCAGTTTTGTTGAGTATAGCCTTTTGTAGAAGGATCTGATGGTGTTTTGGATTTCTTCAGGATCTGTTGTTATGTCTCCCTTTTCAGTTCTGATTTTGTTAATTAGGATTTTGTCTCTGTGCCCTCTAGTGAGTCTAGCTAAGGGTTTATCTATCTTGTTGATTTTCTCAAAGAACCAACTCCTCGTTTGGTTAATTCTTTGAATAGTTCTTCTTGTTTCCACTTGGTTGATTTCACCCCTGAGTTTGATTATTTCCTGCCGTCTACTCCTCTTGGGTGAATTTGCTTCCTTTTTTTCTAGAGCTTTTAGATGTGTTGTCAAGCTGCTAGTATGTGCTCTCTCCCGTTTCTTCATGGAGGCACTCAGAGCTATGAGTTTCCCTCTTAGAAATGCTTTCATTGTGTCCCAAAGGTTTGGGTACGTTGTGGCTTCATTTTCATTAAACTCTAAAAAGTCTTTAATTTCTTTCTTTATTCCTTCCTTGACCAAGGTATCATTGAGAAGATTGTTGTTCAGTTTCCACGTGAGTGTTGGCTTTCTGTTATTTTTTTTGTTATTGAAGATCAGCCTTAGTGCATGGTGATCTGATAGGATACATGGGACAATTTCAATATTTTTGAATCTGTTGAGGCCTGTTTTGTGACTTATTATGTGGTCAATTTTGGAGAAGGTACCATGAGGTGCTGAGAAGAAGGTATATCCTTTTGTTTTAGGATAAAATGTTCTGTAGATATCTGTCAGATCCATTTGTTTCATCACTTCTGTTAGTTTCAGTGTGTCCCTGTTTAGTTTCTGTTTCCATGATCTGTCCATTGGTGAAAGTGGTGTGTTGAAGTCTCCCACTATTATTGTGTGAGGTGCAATGTGTGCTTTGAGCTTTACTAAAGTTTCTTTAATGAATGTGGCTGCCCTTGTATTTGGAGCATAGATATTCAGAATTGAGAGTTCCTCTTGGAGGGTTTTACCTTTGATGAGAACGAAGTGCCCCTCCTTGTCTTTTTTGATGACTTTGGGTTGGAAGTCAATCTTATCAGATATTAGGATGGTTACTCCAGCTTGTTTCTTCATACCATTTGCTTGGAAAATTGTTTTCCAGCCTTTTATTCTGAGGTAGTGTCTATCTTTTTCTCTGAGATGTGTCTCCTGTAAACAGCAAAATGTTGGGTCTTGTTTGTGTAGCCAGTTTGTTAGTCTATGTCTTTTTATTGGGGAGTTGAGACCATTGATGTTAAGAGATATTAAGGAAAAGTAATTGTTGCTTCCTGTTATTTTTGTTGTTAAAGTTGGCATTCTGTTCTTGTGGCTGTCTTCTTTTAGGTTTGTTGAGGGATTACCTTCTTGTTTTTTCTAGGGCATTGTTCCCGTTCTTTTATTGGTTTTTTTCTGTTATTAACCTTTGAAGGGCTGGATTCATGGAGAGATAATGTGTGAATTTGGTTTTGTCGTAGAATACTTTACCTTACTGCTTTTAATATTCTATCTTTACTTAGTGCATTTGTTGTTCTGATTATTATGTATCGGGAGGAATTTCTTTTCTGGTCCAGTCTATTTGGAGTTTTGTAGGCTTCTTGTATGTTCATAGGTATCTCTTTCTTTATATTTGGGAAGTTTTCTTCAATAATTTTGTTGAAGATGTTTGCTGGTCTTTTGAGTTGAAAATCTTCATTCTCATCCACTCCTACTATCCGTAGGTTTGGTCTTCTCATTGTGTCCTGGATTTCCTGGATATTTTGAGTTAGGATCTTTTTGCATTTTCCATTTTCTTTGATTGTCATGCCGATGTTCTCTATGGAATCTTCTGCACCTGAGATTCTCTCTTCCATCTCTTGTATTCTGTTGCTGATGCTCAAATCTATGGTTCCAGATTTCTTTCCTAGGGTTTCTATCTCTAGTGTTGCCTCACTTTGAGTTTTCTTTATTGTGTCTACTTCCCTTTTTAGGTCTAGTATGGTTTTGTTCATTTCCATCACCTGTTTGTATGTTTTTTCCTCGTTTTCTGTAAGGACTTCTACCTGTTTGATTGTGTTTTCCTGTTTTTCTTTAAGGACTTGTAACTCTTTAGCAGTGTTCTCCTGTATTTCTTTAAGTGATTTATTAAAGTCCTTCTTGATGTCCTCTACCATCATCATGAGATATGCTTTTAAATCTAGGTCTAGGTTTTCGGGTGTGTTGGGGTGCCCTGGACTGGGTGAAGTGGGAATGCTGGGTTCTGATGATCGTGAGTGGTCTTGGTTCCTGTTAGTAGGATTCCTACGTTTACCTTTCGCCATCTGGTAATCTCTGCAGTTAGTAGTTATAGTTGACTCTGTTTAGAGATTGTTCTTCTGGTGATTCTGTTACCGTCTCTCAGCAGACCTGGGAGACAGATTCTCTCCTCTGAGTTTCAGTGCTCAGAGCACTCTCTGCTGGCAAGCTCTCTTACAGGGAAGGTGCGCAGATATCTTGTTTTTGGGCCTCCTCCTGGTCGAAGAAGAAGGCCCAAAACAGGGCCTCTCTCAGAAGCTGTGTTGCTTTGGCAGTTCCCAGAAGCTGTCAGCTTCTGTGGTGCAGACTCTGACCTGTGCAGACTAAATTCCTAAGTTCCAGGGAGTCCTGGAACCAAGATGGTGACCGCTGCTGCTGAGGCTGAGGCTGCCTCCCAAGCCAGGCGGACACCTGTCCTCTGGTCCGGATGGTGGCCGGCTGTCTGCGGCCCGCCAAGGGTGCTGCCTCAGCGGCTCTGTGCTTCTGCCCGTCCCAGAAGCTGTCCGGTTCTCTGGCCGGTTCTCTGGCGCACCCTCTAACCTGTTCAGACTAATTTCCTAGGTCCCGCGGAGTCCTGGAACCCAGATGGCAACTGCTGCTGCTGAGGCTGAGGCCGCCTCCCCAAGCCAGGCCGACACCTGTCCTCTGGTCCGGACGGTGGCCGGCTGTCTGCGGCCCGCCAAGGGTGCTGCCTCAGCGGCTCTGTGCTTCTGCCCATCCCAGAAGCTGTCCGGTTCTCTGGCGTTCCCTCTAACCTGTTCAGACTAATTTCCTAGGGTTTGTTTTTTGATTTGAGTACAAATGGCTTGGGTTTCTCCCTCCTTAGTATAATATTGACCTTAGGTGTGTCTGACACAGCATTTGTTATGCTGGGATAAGTTCCTTCTATTCCTAGTATTTTAGGGGCTCTTATGATGAAAAGGTATTGGATATAGAGAAGACCCAGATTAATAAAATTAGAGATGAGAAGGGTGGTTATTACCTCTAATAATATTTCATCTAAATTCATAGGATAATTAGGAATATTTTAAAACTATATTAAAAACTGGAAGATATACAAAAAGTAAATAATTCCCTACATACATATTGCTTACAAATTAAATCACGGAGACATAACAATTTAGACAGACCCACAACAAGCAAACAGTAAAATCAACAGTGATAAGAAAATTCCTACAGTCGGATGAACTCACTGACAAAGTCTATCTCACTTTTGAGTAATGTCTAATGTCCCAAGCTGTTCCATATAACAGAAAAAATAAACTATGACTAAAGTCACCCTACAAAACTAGCATTACCCTGAGATCAAACTTAATAAAGATACATGCAAGAAGAAACTATTATTCCCCAATGAATATTGATAACTTAATAAGATTCTTACAAACCAAATTCACAGAGACATGAAAAAAAAAAAAAAAAAACAAACTTCCACGATAAGGTAGGCTTCAGAATGCAGAGATGGATTAAAATAAACAATTAAATAAATACAGTAGCCACAGAAACTGATTCAAAGATGGAAATCTTAATATAACCTTAATAGATATAGAAATTGTATTTGATAAACTTCAATATTCCATCACAACAAAAGTCCAAAGAAAATATGAATCAAAGAAATATATCTTAATAAGTTAAAGGGTACACATGAAAAAAATCAGAGGCAACATTATGCTAAATAGGAAAAACAACCTGAAAGCATTTCTTCTAACATCAAGCTTAAGATAAGAGTGCTCTCTCTCTCTCCATCCGTATTCAATGTAGTTCTAGAATACTTAGCTAGAGCAGTAAGATAAGGCAAAGAAATGAGAGGAATATAAATAGGAAAGGAAGAAGTCAAACTATTCTGCTTTCAGAGACCTGGTCTTATATATCAGACAGTAAAGACTCTATTAGAAAACTTGCACACCACGTAAACACTTTCAATAAAGTAGTTAAGACACAAAATTAAAATTCACATGCTAGGAGCTTCTCTATATGTCAGAAATGAACTTACTGAGAAATAAGGAAAAATTGTTTACTATAGCTTAAAAAAATCCTACAAAGGCAACGAAAAGACCGCTCTGAAACAGCCTAGGGAGAGGACAACAACCTATAAATAATCCTAACCTAAGTGTAAAAGATTTTTGCAATGAAAACTTTAAGATGCTGAAAAGATTGAAGATGAAAATAGAAAACCAAAGGACTTCCCATGCTCATGGCAGTTGGGATTAATATTGTGAAAATGGTTATATTAATTACCAAAAGAAACCTATAGACCAAAGGTTAACTCCCATCACATTTCCAGTGGGATATTTCATAGAAGCAGGGGAAAAATCATAAAATTCATTTGGAAGCACAAAATCCTAACAGGCAAAGAAATTTTAAGCAGAAAGAGTAATGTTGAAGGGATTGCAGTATCTGATCTCAGTTACAGTACAGAACTAGAGAAACAAACAGCATGGGACTGGCACAAAATGAATCAAGAATCAGAAAAGAACAGAAGACCCATATACAAACTCACACAAATACAGCCATTCCAAATGCTGGGGCCTCTTAGGAGAGGAGAAAGTGAAGAGATTGTTCACTGGCTAAGAAATGTGGGCTGCTCTTCTAAAGGACCCAAGTTTGATTCCCAGAACCCATATCAGGCAGCTCACAGGTGCCAGTAACTTCAGCCCAGGGCTATTTAACACTGCTATCTTCTGCACTCATATGCACATACCTGCACACAGGCACATCATTAAAATTAATAAAAATAAAATTAATAATAAGTAGACACATAAGCAAGTATAGAAAATAAAACACATGCCTAACACATATGTACGAACACACACACACACACACACACACACACACACACACACAAACACACACAGGCACATACACACATACATATGGACACAAGCACACACAGAAATGCACACACATACACAAGCACACACAAACACACACGTGCACACACACTGTTTTAGTTAGGGTTATACTGCTGTGAACAGACACCATGACCAAGGCAAGTCTTAATAAAACAACATTTAATTGGGGCGGGCTTACAGGTTCAGAGGTTCAGTCCATTATCATCAAGGAGGGAGCATGGCAGTATCCAGGCAGGCATGGCGCAGGAGGAGCTGAGAGTTCTATGTCTTCATCCAAAGGCTGCTAGTGGAAGACTGACTTCCAGGCAACTAGTGTGAGGATCTTATACCCACACCCACAGTGACACACCCATTCCAACCAGGTCACACCTATTCCAACAAGGCCGCACCTTCAAATGGTACCACTCCCTAGTCCAAGGATATACAAACCATCACACACACACACACATACACACACACACACACACACACACACACACACACACACACACACACCAGAGTTAACACTCTCTGCTCTCTAGAGGAACTGGGCTCAGTTCCTATAACCCACATGCACATTGGAAAAGTGACAGCCTCTTTAACAAATGGTGCCAAGGAAACTGGATTTCCAGTGCAAAAGACTGAAACTAGATCCTCATTTCACTCTACATGAACATAATTTTAAATGTATTAAATATGTTAACATAAAACATGAAACTTTGGAAATGCTACAGGTAAATGTAAGGGAAGCATGTCAATATACCCCCAGAGGCTGACAAGTACTCTAAAGTACTCTAACAGCACAGGAATTGATACCTGAGAGATTAAAAAGTGGAATTAAAACCCTCCTCACAGGAAAAAAATACCCAAAACCAAGAATCCCTTTCATCAGCAGAATAGAAAATCAGCCGCAGAAAAGGATGAGAAAGGAAAGTGGATGCAACCACAGATCTTAAAATAAGCCAGTCTCAGAAAGATAAGTGTTGCATAGTCTTATATGTATGTTGAATTGCAACTTTGCATATACATGGTAAGGACGAGTGCGGAATGCGGTATATGTGACACAAATGCAGAAGGGGCATTATGGGATGGGAAAAAGGGACCCAGCAAGAGGTGGGAGAAGGGATAGGCAAAAATAAAGGCAAATTATGGCGGCACACGTGTATGAAAAAGCTCAGTGAAAGCCACTGCTTTGTCTTCTAACTAAAAATTGCTAAATGTATTACTAATAAAGAATATATGCAGCTGGGCAGGAGTGGTGCACATCTTTAATCACAGCACTCAGGCAGCAGAGACAGGCAGATCTCTGTTAGTTTGAGGCCAGCCTGGTCTACAGAGTAAGTTCCTGGCCAGCCAAGGCTACACATGATAAAGGGATCTGCCTATTGTAAACCTGGCTGAGATTTCCAGCCAATTCCAGTAGCATTCTTGGCCTTGTTGGTGAGACACGTTCCCTCATGATACTGTCCTAGGAATCCTTCTGTCCTGTTTCTTTAGAACCCCTTCCTCAGAAAGGTGGTCAGACTTAGACTGCCTCAGTTATTCAGCTTCCAAGGACTTCCTGAACATATCACATTTTGAGAAAAAAAAATGGGCTGAGCAATATAATTATTGAGAATTAGAATTTATCTTGACTACTTCACATAATTAACATTGTTTTTTTTTTTTTGGTTAGTGGCTGTCAAGGCCAGAAACATGATTACGTGACATTACAGGAGACTTGGTGTGTTGGCTTAGCAGATTATTTCAGTATGTTATGCTTGTAATGCATGCAGCAAACTACCCAAATCTTGAAGTGACCTGCTGATGACAATGAATGCTGCATGTACTAGTTTATATTATGGAGCCAATGTCTAAGCAGATACATAGAACAAGTCTATGACATTCATCTTTTTACTCCTGTGGTAGTACTGGTGAGCATGGCTGATACTTTATGCAGACAATTGCCAAGGAAACACAGCATTTCCTGCCTATGGTGAGTGGCTGGATGCGATAGCAATTGTGTCTAGTTCTCTTTGGGGAAAAGTGCACAGCAGCATAGCCAATGATATCAGGAACTTGATTGGAGCTTCTTGTCAAGTCATCACCCAATGGTATCAAACAGAAGCATCTATTGCTCTGCAGGGGACATGGCAAGAACAGTGGAATTGCCCTTGTCAGTGTTGTATGGTAAATATTACTAATATATTCTAATTTTCCAACTCATTGCTTGTTTTGAGACCCGTAATGACTTCTGGTCAATACTCTGGGCTCAGTTAAGTCTGATAATATTAAGATATAACCCATGATTTGTTGGCATCCACCTTTTTTATAAACAAAACCAATGAGCCAATGAACCAACCAACCAACCAATTTACCAACCAACCAACCAACCAACCAACCAACCAATTAACTAACTAACCAACAAATCAAACTTGGATTTGTCCATTTCTTGATATCTAACTTATAAATTCTCCCCAAACTTCTAATTTTTCCAATTGTTTAACCATCATCTCCCTCTAAATTCCAGTTTAACTACTTTGTCTTTCAAATCATCACAAGAAAACCTCGGGTAGGTTATGTACCTGTTGCAACCTGGGCCTCAGATTGTAGGTAAGTAGGTAGATTTCTATGGACATTGAGATTCAATTCACAACACGTCAGCAAGCCACCTTGTATAGGATGTGTTTTGGCTGGGACTTGGAATTAGATTCTTCTGTGTTGAGTTACAAAAGTTTAACAAACTCCCTTTGTGTGTGTGTGTGTGTGTGTGTGTGTGTGTGTGTGTGTGTGTATTTGTGTATGTACTTTCATAGGTTTCTGTGTGGGCATCAGAGGTCAACACTGGGTGTCTTCAATCATCTCTACCCTCCTTTTTGAGATGGGTGTGTTGCTCACTGAACTGGAATACAGCAATTCAGCAAGACTGGCTGGCCAGTGAGCTCTAGAGATATATTAGTCTCTTTCTCCTCACCTCTGAGATTTGTGCATCCAGATTTTTTACATGGGTGCCAAGGACCCAAACTCAGGTCTTAATGTTTGTATGACAAGAACTTTACAATTAAACCATGTCCCCAGACTTTCAAACCTCCTTTTATAGAATCATTTGCCCAAAGGATTGTCTCTTAATTTTCTTCTCTTTCACACAGGAAAGCACGTCTCAAGGACAACCCAGTGAAGAAAAACAAAAAACAAAAAACAAACAAACAAAAAACCTAGGAAGAAGGTATATACAAGTTCAATAGAAAAACATACATTCAACAAACAGTATATGGAAAATGGAGTGTGAAGAGAGTGATAAAAATGTTTTTATATTTCATAGTGGGTCGATCATAACCCACAAGTAAAACATTGTATTGCATGACTATAAAGCAGGAACAGTTACGGCCAACTCTACTGTTCATTTGAGCATCCTCATGGTATTCACAGTCATTACATATGAACTTCTACCAGTGTATGGACCCACGTTAGACAGGTGGACTTATCACAGTGTCAATGCTATGGAACCATCTTACTTACTCCTTAAAGAAAAACTTATATAGAGAGTTATATATGCTCTAGAGACAGTAGTCCCCCAGAGACTAGACATCTTCTCCTTAGTCATATAGATTTGATCTTGGAAGTTGTGATTGGAGAAATTCTAAAAACTTCCCATATGCTTTTTCCCACAGAATTCCTGAAAATGGCCATATAAAACAGTAGGCTTCTGTAGGAGAAAAGAGAAGTTTCTTGAGGAAACTGGTCAAAGAGAATGAATGAGCATATTGAATTTGACCCTGGAAGACAAACAACCTTGCCTATGATGTTAGGATGGGCACTTAAGCTGCTATGTGACTCTTAAATTATTATTATTATTTTTTTTGCCAAAAATGTAGGTTCTGGGGCTGAGAACATTAGCTACTGCTCCACTTGGCTTCCTTTCGAATAGTGAGGTCCAAGAGATAACAATTCTCGAAATCCTTTGCTACCCATCAGGTGCCACTTCTTTAGGTGTGGACTTCTGGTTTGCTGGAGTCCTTCCCTTATGACCTGACTTCATCTCCACAGCTTGAGTCACAGAACTGTGTCACTACAGTCAGAACATCCTGGAGACTTCTGAGGTCAAGTTCACTCTAAAATCTATGGAAGTCTTCCCATCATCACTAATGACCTCATGGCTGGAAAGTTTGAATTTTGCTAAGAGCTATGAACATGAAATAGCTTTAATTAAAGAAAAAGATACTCAATAATTGTTGGCTTGACATTTATAAGACAATAATTCGGATAAAATCATATTCCATGAGAGAAATGGAATGTCCTCTTATGCTATTACCAGAATCTGAGGGTAAAATTAATTTAACTTTAAATAAATCTTCAGAAAGTTGTAACAAACATACCGGGCAGCTTCTGAGTATCTCTCCAGACATCTAAACACGGCTGCCTGACGAAGATGGTTTCGGAAATAGGCTGGGTTTAAAACAATACTCCTGTAAAAAGATGAAGGAAATACAAATGCCATTAGATCCTTAAAGGACAATTACCAGAAGTGTAGAGGAACGTAATCACATGTATTCAATTTTCAATATCATCTTAAAATGAACTAATAAATGAGAACTCTTCTGTGATTCGTCAGAGAAGACAAGCAATCCAGCATGATTGAAAAACAAATTAAGTTTGCATCATAAAAGCTACTTGGCAGCACTGACGTAGTAATGATAAAGCAAACATACCTAACTTATACTGTATATACCACATGGTGCTGTTGGATTTGCTTATGACAATATACAAGTTGTCCATCGTAGGCCATTTACGGTATGCCTTCTTTAACATTTTTTAATTATTTTATTTTGAATTGTTTTCATACACATTTATGTCTAAAACCTTGCACATGCGCTCACCTCTTCTTTTCTTTACCTCCTTACTCCTTTGTGTCCCTAGGCAATTTCACTTCTACTTTCATTGCATGCACTGGCATGGCTACTTCGATGAAGGGGGAGATTGCAAATGGGGTTGAATTTTGGGTAAAAGGAGCTGTAACTGAGGGGTGGGGTCAGACTCATTTGAATTAGATACTGAGGCTTTGTGGAGGTGTGGTGGCATGTTGGGGGAGAGGCTTTGTACCTCAGCTGAGGGGGCTGGTTTTGGCCTTGCCAATTTGAGGAAGGGATTTCTTCGGTTCGACCTTCGTTTTCTGTTCAATGTAATTGCAAGACTTGGCTCCCAGAGAAGCTGGTCATTGCACGTGAGCTGCTCCTGATGTTGCTGGGTCCTAGAGTTTTAGCATTTCAACCCAAATTCAGTTGCAAAGAGCATGTGTCTGCTGTCTTCTTTCTGTAGAGATAAACGGAGAGGAATTCCCCTTCATTCCTTCCTCCAGAGCTTGGCAACATTCAAGACATTTGACAGAATTGGGATCTGGGCAGATGCATTTCACACCCATCATCATTAACAGAGAGACCTCCAATAGTGAAACTTTCAAAGCAACCTTCTACTAAGCTTACAGATGTGGGAATTTAGATGTTAAAGAGCCAACAGGAGATTACTAAGTAACACTTTGTAAGATTGCCCATGGGCTGATGGGAGTCGTTTGGAACTGGTTATTTATTGAAATAAACCGTTGACTTTTATTGTGAGAAGTTCCAAGAGATATAAACCATTGTCTTAAAAATGCATGTAAACATACATGAACAACTTTAGAGAATTCATGAGACTCTTTGGATCTAATCATGAACTTGAGGTTGAAAAACTCATAGATTAAAATAATTCCATTCTCAGAAACATTGTAAAAGGGAAACAACCCCCTGTATCTAGCCCATGACGCTTGTTAAGTCACATGATGACGAGGTGACTCACTCCAATGGAAACTGCAGTTAAGAGCCATTAATAGCCACATATCTCTGTTGCTTACTATCCTGTTTCTTCTTCAATGGCTTCTCAAGCAGAAGGGTCCCAGTTAACCAGAGTGGGCTGAACTCCATGAGCAATGATTTGTGAAAATGAATATTTACTCCCCAAAGAGCAGGGAACACTTGTTTTGGTGTGAGATCTAACTTAAATGTAGTATTCTTAGAATTACCACGAAGCTCACTTGATACAACGTAGAGCTGCTGACAGAACCCACTGTTAATGCTCTGAGGTAGAGCCACTGATCAGCACCCACTGTTAACGTTCTGTCAGTTCAGATAAAAACAAGTTTCTAAAGCAGGCTTACTGCCTCGGTCTTCTGAAGGCAACCTTCACACACAAGCCAAAGTGTTTAAGAACACAGTTCTGTCTCAGAAGCTAGGTTTTCTGGTTCCTACCCGAGTTTTTCCTTTGGATCCCAACTGTTCCATCCCTTCATCTCCACATGTTCAGAGGCGACGGGGCCGGTTGTTTAATGAGTGCATGTTGCTAGTCTGTAATGCACTGTCCTGTTTCTCCTAAAGAGTTTTCCAAGAATCTTGCTCTGATGGACAAATTGTTTTTGACGCAGAAGGGATTAGGTTGAAGGATGGAGGGCTGTAAGTAGGAATGAGGGAAAAGTTGAACAGATCGGGGGGGGGGGGGCAGGATGCAGAAAGAGTAGCTTTTCATGTGGGCAGGTAGACCATGGAAAAGGGGACAGCATGGGAGCCATTCTGATTTTTATAAACCACTTGTAATTATGAGCCTTCTGTGCTTCTGAACAAATACTGAATCAGATGTTGGTCTATTGTTAGACTGGCCTGTGTTATTTTAACTACAACCTCATCCTCCCTGAACCATGTGATTCCCCACTTGAAAGTGGGGCTCCTAAAGAAAACACAGACCCAGTTTCCCCCATGAAGGTGACATCATAAAGGGACGTTTAGAAATGTTGGAAGAGAGGTTACATCTGGCCAGCCATTATTTTTGACCCTCTTGTAGTAATTGCAGCTTTCCCTGTTGCGCTCCTGTGAGATATTTGGCAGGCAAATGTTAGTGCTGGTTGCAAAGCCTTAGTTTCCACACTTTTATTAATTTATTGATGCTTCTTCAAATGACATGTCCTCTTAAAGATCTATTTTAGGATTTGTGCGACATTTGAGGGAATGTTAACTTGTTCTTTCAAATGTCTGATGATAACTTTTTCTTTCAAACGCCGAGAAGTAGAAGGCTGACTACATCAGAATGGACAGTGTCCCCAGGGCTACCATGAGGAAACTGTAATTGTAATCAGAACAAGGCCTCTTCACTGATTAGCCTCATTTTCAGCACAGGGAAATGACTCTGAGTTAGGTATGCTGATAGCACTGCTGGGAAGAAGCAGGAATCCTGTCAGAGGAGTGATAGGAAGCCCAGAGTTTCTGAGAGAAGAATGGAGGTGGTGAGAGCAGCAGGCCCTGGCTACTCATTTGGTTGTCAGGCATGGCATCATGTAAAATAACAGATTATGTGGGGTAGAAAGTTAGTTTCAAGAATTAATTTGTAGCATGTGGTAGCCTTACACATTTTATGATTTCTGTTTGTGGACTCCTTAACATTTATTTCTACAGTAATTCATATAATTTGATGTGTGTTCACCTTGATCTGACACAGTTTGGTCAGAATGTATGTCTGTTTCAGCCTTATCCTTGACTTCCTGATTCATTTGGCCAACAGTTTATCCTTACACCAGTGTTGTGTGCTGAGTTCACAGGCATACCTGTACCTGTGCTGGGACTGACACGCCATGCTCCCTGTGACCTGTCTTGTACTGTGACAGAAACTGTACTAAGTATCATGGGTTTGGAATAAATACCCTTCACTTCCTGGAAGGGAAAGAGCTGGCTAGGGTCTTTGTTGTGAAGAACTGTATTAGTTATTATGACACACTTATCGTTCTTTATGAAGTTTATAATCTTTATCTGCTTAAATTGAAGAAACGTTGAGCCAGGCGAGGTGGGGGAATGCAGGAAGATTGCAAGTTAAAGGGTATATATACATAGAGAGATCCTTCTCAGAACAGACTCAGAAACAAACCCGTAATAAATACAAACGAAAGTGCTAAACAAAACTAATAAAACCAAAACATGATTTGATGAGCTTCAGTGCAGTACTAGTTGATTTTGGCATAGTGTTTTCTTATTCCAAAATGTAATACTTTTTTTTTCCTTAAACAGTTTTTATGGGTCTCAGTATCATTTTAACATTCTTTTTTTTTAAAGATGAATTGGGGTATTGTACAAGCCTTAATTTTTTTAATTGTTAAGATTTTGAGTATAATTATTCAATTTCTCTCTTCCTTTTGCTCCACTCAAAGTCTCCACTGAACCCCTTCTTGCTCTCTTTCAAACTCATGCCTCACTTTTTATTAATTACTCTTACATGTACGTGTAAATGTATATGTAAATAATGCACATCACTAAGCATAACCTGCCCCTTCTGTATGATGTTACCTGTAGATGTATTTTCAGGGCTGACCATTGTCCTGGACAAGCCATTGGTGTTCTCTTCCCTGGAGAAGACTATTCTCTTGCTCTCAGCATTCCTTAGTTGCCTGTAGATCTTTGTGTAGGATTGAGGCCCTGTGGTCTTTTCTCTGTCTACTTTGGCATGCCTGTTGGTGTCCTTGGTATGTTTACTGATGTCAGCTCATGCTGGGAAGTCATGTTGGTGAGATTTTATGGGTGTAGCTTCTTGCATTACTAAGGAGCTCAAGTCTTACAGTAAACTTCTTCTGTCTCTTACCATCTTTTACCCACTCTTCCACAATGTTCCATGAGGCTTAGGTATGTGAGTTGTTTTGTAAGTGTATCCACTGGGTCTTTTAGCTTTTAAAAATGGTTCCACTAATTTCATGTTAGTTCTTACTTTTGAAAGTTGTACACAAGAATGTATGTAAACACACATGTTCTTCTGTGCATGTATGCACATCTGCACTTTGTAGTTCAGAAAATGTTCACCAGCAGCACTGAAGATTTCATTAGAATCTAAAAGGTTGGCTCCCACTTACCAGGCACATAACCTTCTGAGCCTGAGTTAACAGGTCGAACAGGTGATCTGCATGGAGATGCATGTTTGAGAAATGCTACATATATGCATGTAAGACCAGAATTTCCTTCCATCATAGTCTTAGCACTTATTGTTCTCACTTCTAATACTTGAACTTATTTTGTATTCTTCTAACTTAATATCATAGCAATTCAGATTTATTCACATTGTCTGGAAATATTGTTACTGGTGAAAAAAATCATATCTAGTTTTCTTGTCTTATTGTGTAGACTAAATTCTTTTTATAAGGGAATTAACTAAAAGAAAATCTAGGGTCACTTCTATGTTCCACTGATATTTTTTATTTTATATAGCTTTGAGAAAAATAACAGGATTCTGTTTTTTTTGATCTTATGTAGTAAAGAATTAACAATGATTCACAAAAATTATAAAACTAAACCAAATATTAAAGTTAAAGATTAAGGATGCTATGCTGTTTTTTTAATATAAAATATTATTAGATTGAAATTGAGCTGTCAGGGACTTAAACTTTGCTATTCTTCTTAAACTCATTTGGTTATAGTTATTAATTTTGCAGTCTGGGTTTTCAATTTGCCCAACTTTCATACAATTACCTCTTACTATCCATGGGCCATTGGTTTCAGGATCCCTGTGGGTTCCAACGTTTGTGGTGCTCAAATCTCTTGTGTAAGATGCAGTGGTTCGTATCTGTGTGGGATGTATATATGTCTTTCTGTTACTTTAAATCATGTCTAGATTACCTATAATGCACAATGCAATGCCATTGCTATGTGAACACTTGCTACAATGCATTGAGTATGGAAGTATAAAGCAAAAAGTATGCGCATGTTCAGTCTAGAAATGTTCATCACTTCCTGGAACATGCTTGTTTCCAGGGGAATGGGGTTGGGGTGGGTGTAGGGGTTGTCACAGAAGTCTGCCATGCTGCTCTTTCTCAACTATATGTCTGCAATCATTGCTATCTCTCCACAAGTAGTTCCCTTGCTCATTTTGGTCAGTGGGAGAACAGATTGTGGGCTTCTACATGGTTTCTGACAACAGCACAAACCACGAACACACAGAGCCCCCAGCTGCAGTAGGTCTATGGACCCAGACAACGATCTTAGAGGGGGCCTGGACCACGGACATCATCTCAGGTGGCAGCACAGGCCACTCACATCAATATTTTCCCTGGTGACAGAAAGGCCCATGGACATCAACATGGCTTCATGTTGCAGCACAGACTACGAACATCTGCATGGTCTTAGATGATAATGTGAGTTACACACATCAACACGGACCCTGGTTGAGGTAGGACTGTTGGTTTAGACATGGCCTTCAGTGGCAACATAGTCCCAGAAATCACCATGCTCAGGTGGCAATGAAGGCCACTTAGATCAGTATGGCTTCCAGTGGCAGCATGGCCCTCAGACATCAACAACAGGGCTTCAGGGAGCAGTGCAGACCATGCAGGTCTTGTGGTCTTTGGTGGTAACATGGGCCACAGACATTGACATGAAACCCAGATGCAGTAGGACCTCGTCCCCAGACATGGTCCTCGGTGGCAGCATGAATCTGGACACTGCCATGGGCCTCAGGTGGCAGTGCAGGCCACTCACATCATCCTGGCCCTCACAGTCTTCACGTCTACAGTTCTGCCTCTCTCCCCAGCGCACTAAACTGCTCTGCATTTTTATCTCTTCCATCACTCCATCACAGATTTGCTCATCATAGGTGTTCCACCCTGGCTGGCTTCTGCCACCGTCACTGTGAGGCCGGATGGCCTACGGAATATTTTCTATTTGTAATTGGTTAAATTAGCAGATGTGGATCAAGAGAAAGAGTGCTAACTGTATTTACCAATCAAATTTTGTCATCCCTACAATTTATTTTTCTTTTGTTCTCAATATCTCAAAAACGTGTGTTTTCTTTTTAGCTTTTTGTTATCTCTCCCCTGACTTTAGCTTTGATTCACAAGAAGGGTGAGTATATTTTATTTTGCTTGCCTATAGCATTTCTCTCTAGATAAACTCTAAGTACCTTTCCTCGGCTTTCTGTAAAATTTTAGAAAAATGGAACCGTACAGCAGCTACTATTTTCCTTCAGTGCTGAAGGGCAGATGCAGGGCCTCATCCACTCCTGAGCACTTTCCCACTGAGCCCTGCCACAGTAGACAGCCTTGCTTGGTACAGCATCTTTCACAGTCGTACTACTTTTGCATCCACGGTTGCACGATTAAGTTTGCTCTCCTTTTTGCTCTTTTAAATTATCAGTGCACCCTATTGTCACTTTGGTCATTTAACAACTGAAGATGTTCTGTTTTCATTGAATAAAATAGCTGCACCGATCCAAAGCTTTAAGTTTCATTTGTCTTAGGAAAACACCTGGGATGAGCATTGCAGGTTCCGTGGTGAGCATGGGCTTAACTTTATAAGAACTTGTCTATTCTCTTACCAGGAGGCCCGTAGTCTTCAGCATTTCCCTCCAGGGGTATATGCTACTACCAGCCCCGAGCTTGCAATCCTGCTTCAGACTTCTGAGTTATGGGATTACAGATGTAAGCCACCATCAAGAGATCTGGTATCACAGATACATGTCTGCATTGTTTGATGTGAGCCTCTCTTATGTTTACTAATTTATTTTTGTTTTTTTTTTCTTTTAAATGGTCTTACTATGTACTCTTGCCTAGCTTAGAACTCACTATGTAGAACAGTCTGGCCCTCTTCATATAGAGATCCACCTGCCTCTGTCTCCTGAGTCCTGTAATTAAAGGCATACATCACCATGCTAGCTTAGTATTTATCATTTGGTTTTAATTATGTATTTTCTTTTTCTAGTGCTAGAAATTGAATCTAGGGGCTTGTGCTTAGATAGACATTCTATCTCAGAGCCCACAAGGCTATGCCCAAGTTTGTACATGGTATAAGGCAAAGGCAATGGGCATTTATTGGTGTTTATAGCTGTGTAGATTTTTTTTCCCTTACAACTTCATTTCCCCCCACACTTGCATAGAACTTTAAAATACTTTACTTTTCTGTATTTTACAAAAAGTGGTATGTTAGTTGTTAAAATTGTCCACTGAGATTTTTAAATCTTCACATAAGTTTAGGGAGTTTTGATATCTTAACAATATTGCATAATATAATCAGTAAATAGATTTCTCCACAATTTAGTCTTCATTTCTCTCCTTGATGTCTTAGAATTCCTAGTATGAGAAATCTTACACAAATAAGTTAGGTCTGCTCCAGAGTACTTGATGTTTTCTGTTTCCATAAGGGATAATGATCTTTAAGTTTTGATTTCTCTCTGCTCATTGCTGACTTAGGGAAATGGAACTGATTTCTTTGGACATTGATTTTGTACTTTGATATATATTTCTAAGGGCATTTACTTCTACAAGCTTTCCAAAGATATTTTAGCATTTTCTACATGAATTGCGATATCTTCTGTAAATAAAAGTGCTTCTTGGTTTTCAATCTATGGCTTTTAGTTCTCTTATTTTCCTTTTTGCATGTTTTAGAATGGTCAGTATATTCTTTTATTGTTGATACCTTGTTTTTATCACGTTAAAACCCTCTGTGCTTCTTAGATATGTTCTTTGTCATTTTTTTTCTCCCTTAATTCTGGACACTTCTTTCCAAGTGTCCTTTTCCTAGTCCTCATCTTTCTGTTTCCGTCTTTGTGGGAAATTTCTTCTTAACACCCAAGCTGTGTTGAACGTGTGGTTTGCTTCATGCTAAAGAGTGTCCTCTGTTTCTTGTTGATGAGCATGTGAACCCTTGATATCTTTCCGGAGTGAAGACAGGTGACGGTTTCTCTCCGAGAGAGAGAGAGAGAGAGAGAGAGAGAGAGAGAGAGAGAGAGAGAGAGAGAGAGAGAGAGAGAGTTTAAGCTTTCCTCTGCTTTGGCAGCAGTGAAGGCAGGAACTTTACCCCTTTCTCCAGAGAGGAGATTTGCTTCTAGTTCTTCGCCAGATGCTATGACTTTTTCCTGGCTCTGTGAATTTGGACAGTTGCTGTTATATCTCAGGGAGCTGATGGATATATACTCCTGAGACAAACCCTGGTTTACTTTCCCAATAAGGGGATGAAATCTTTTAAAAAAATAATTGGGAGAGGTAAATAAATGTGAGAATTTCCAGGATTATGAACTGTTTTAATCTAAGCAGAGAACAGTTTCTCAGAGGGAAAGAGTGTGACAATAACGCTGGTTAAGCACATAATTCAGTAGATGATAACCAGTTAAAATGTGGTCCAGATTATCACAAAAATGGCATCTCAATATTGTGGGTTGCCATAGCCTTTTTGTAGCTATATCCATTCAAGACTAAGATTTTAAAAAAATGAAGGAATAGCTACAAAATATGGCATACATATTATATAAACAATAACCAATACCACTGCAGACAGAAGCAAAACCCCAAATGATCACGGGTAGTTCAAAATCAGAAGCCTATGAATTGAGTCTTGCCTTGGGTTCACCAGTGTAGAAAACGGTTGGATATTTTGTCTTACTATACTTTGTGATACAACAATATAAACACAATTGCCACGGACCAGGCCTAATCGGCCCCCTTCAATCTGTGGGAATCAGGGGTTCCAGCAGATGGGCATAGAGTCGGTGGGAATTGGGATGACAAACAGACTGGACACAAGGGAGTGTGGATCTGAATGTAATTTGTCAAATCAAGCATCAAACTTTTTATACAGAAGAAAATAGGGAAGTTGGGTGACACACCGGCAAGGTACAATGAGGTTACTGGATTCTTACACAAAACAGAGGAATGCAAACACGGAAGGACTAGAAGGAAACAACTGGGATAAAATTCAATGTTAACAACTGGGATAAGACAGCCAGCCACCTTCCTGGTGAGAGCACGGGGGTCTGCCCGGCCTGAGAGGTTTGTGGCACAGGCGCCCGCGGGAGCCTTCTTGGCTCCGGGACTCCGCGGAGGGCAGGCTGCACGGGTGACCGTGTGGAATACAGAGTGCCAGCCGTTTCTGGGACGGGCGAGAGTCGCAGAGCTTCTGGGCGGCGCCATCTTCAGCTCCAGACAACCAGCCACCTTCCTGGCAAGAGCCACAGAGCTTCTCAGGCGGCGACATCTTCGACTCCAGACAACTGGCCACCTTCCTGGCCAAAGCAACACAGCTTCTGGGAAAGATCCTGTTTTGGGCCTTCACCTTCAGCCAGGAGGAGGTCCAAACACCAGATAACTGTACACCTTCCCTGAAAGAGGAGAGCTTGCCTACAGAGACTGCTCTGACCACTGAAACTCAGAGAAGAGAGCTTGTCTCCCACGCCTGCTGATAGAGGGTAACAAAATCAACAGAGGAACAATCTCTTAACAAAGACAACTATAACAACTAACTCCAGAGATTGCCAGATGGCGAAAGGTAAACGTAAGAATCCTACTAACAGAAGCCAGGACCACTCACCATCATCAGAACCCAGAACGCCCACTTCGCCCAATCCAGGACACCCTAACACACCTGAAAAGTAGACCTGGATTTAAAAGCATATCTCATGATGATGGTAGAGGACATAAAGAAGGAATTCAATAACTCACTTAAAGAAATACAGGAGAACACTGCTAAAGAGTTACAAGTCCTTAAAGAAAAACAGGAAAACACTGCTAAAGAGTTACAAGTCCTTAAAGAAAAACAGGAAAACACAACCAAACAGGTAGAAGTCCTTATAGAAAAACAGGAAAACACATCCAAACAGGTGATGGAAATGAACAAAACCATACTAGACCTAAAAAGGGAAGTAGACACAATAAAGAAAACCCAAAGTGAGGCGACGCTGGAGATAGAAACCCTAGGAAAGAAATCTGGAACCATAGATGCCAGCATCAGCAACAGAATACAAGAGATGGAAGAGAGAATCTCAGGTGCAGAAGACTCCATAGAGAACATCGGCACGACAATCAAAGAAAATGGAAAATGCAAAAAGATCCTAACTCAAAACATCCAGGAAATCCAGGACACAATGAGAAGACCAAACCTACGGATAATAGGAGTGGATGAGAATGAAGATTTTCAACTCAAAGGACCAGCAAACATCTTCAACAAAATTATTGAAGAAAACTTCCCAAATCTAAAGAAAGAGATGCCCATGAACATACAAGAAGCCTACAGAACTCCAAATAGACTGGACCAGAAAAGAAATTCCTCCCGACACATAATAATCAGAACAACAAATGCACTAAATAAAGATAGAATACTAAAAGCAGTAAGGGAAAAAGGTCAAGTAACATATAAAGGCAAGCCTATCAGAATTACACCAGATTTTTCACCAGAGACTATGAAAGCCAGAAGAGCCTGGACAGATGTTATACAGACACTAAGAGAACACAAATGCCAGCCCAGGCTACTATACCCAGCCAAACTCTCAATTACCATAGATGGAGAAACCAAAGTATTCCACGACAAAACTAAATTCACCCATTATCTCTCCACGAATCCAGCCCTTCAAAGGATAATAACAGAAAAAAACCAATACAAGGACGGGAACCACGCCCTAGAAAAAAACAAGAAGATAATCCCTCAACAAACCTAAAAGAAGACAGCCACAAGAACAGAATGCCAACTTTAACAACAAAAATAACAGGAAGCAACAATTACCTTTCCTTAATATCTCTTATTATCAATGGACTCAATTCCCCAATAAAAAGACATAGACTAACAGACTGGCTACACAAACAGGACCCAACATTCTGCTGCTTACAGGAAACCCATCTCAGGGAAAAAGACAGACACTACCTCAGAGTGAAAGGCTGGAAAACAATTTTCCAAGCAAATGGTCTGAAGAAACAGGCTGGAGTAGCCATTCTAATATCGGATAAAATCGACTTCCAACCCAAAGTTATCAAAAAAGACAAGGAGGGACACTTCATACTCATCAAAGGTAAAATCCTCCAAGAGGAACTCTCAATTCTGAATATCTACGCTCCAAATGCAAAGGCAGCCACATTCATTAAAGACACTTTAGTAAAGCTCAAAGCACACATTGCACCTCACACAATAATAGTGGGAGACCTCAACACACCACTTTCATCAATGGACAGATCGTGGAAACAGAAACTAAACAGGGACACAGTGAAACTAACAGAAGTTATGAAACAAATGGACCTGACAGATATCTACAGAATATTTAATCCTAAAACAAAAGGATATACCTTCTTCTCAGCACCTCACAGGACCTTCTCCAAAATTGACCATATAATTGGTCACAAAATAGGCCTCAACAGATACAAAAATATTGAAATTGTCCCATGTATCCTATCAGACCACCATGGCCTAAGACTGATCTTCAATAACAACATTAAGAATGGAAAGCCAACATTCACGTGGAAACTGAACAACACTCTTCTCAATGATACCTTGGTCAAGGAAGGAATAAAGAAAGAAATTAAAGACTTTTTAGAGTTTAATGAAAATGAAGCCACAACGTACCCAAACCTTTGGGACACAATGAAAGCATTTCTAAGAGGGAAACTCATAGCTCTGAGTACCTCCAAGAAGAAACGGGAGAGAGCACATACTAGCAGCTTGACAACACATCTAAAAGCTCTAGAAAAAAAGGAAGCAAATTCACCCAAGAGGAGTAGAAGGCAGGAAATAATCAAACTCAGGGGTGAAATTAACCAAGTGGAAACAAGAAGAACTATTCAAAGAATTAACCAAACGAGGAGTTGGTTCTTTGAGAAAATCAACAAGATAGATAAGCCCTTAGCTAGACTCACTAGAGGGCAAAGGGACAAAATCCTAATCAACAAAATCAGAAATGAAAAGGGAGACATAGCAACAGATCCTGAAGAAATCCAAAACACCATCAGATCCTTCTACAAAAGCTTATACTCAACAAAACTGGAAAACCTGGACGAAATGGACAAATTTCTGGACAGATACCAGGTACCAAAGTTGAATCAGGATCAAGTTGACCTTCTAAACAGTCCCATATCCCCTAAAGAAATAGAAGCAGTTATTAATAGTCTCCCAGCCAAAAAAAGCCCAGGACCAGATGGTTTTAGTGCAGAGTTCTATCAGACCTTCAAAGAAGATCTAATTCCAGTTCTGCACAAACTATTTCACAAGATAGAAATAGAAGGTACTCTACCCAACTCATTTTATGAAGCCACTATTACTCTGATACCTAAACCACAGAAAGATCCAACAAAGATAGAGAACTTCAGACCAATTTCTCTTTTGAATATCGATGCAAAAATCCTTAATAAAATTCTCGCTAACCGAATCCAAGAACACATTAAAGAAATCATCCATCCCGACCAAGTAGGTTTTATTCCAGGGATGCAGGGATGGTTTAATATACGAAAATCCATCAATGTAATCCATTATATAAACAAACTCAAAGACAAAAACCACATGATCATCTCGTTAGATGCAGAAAAAGCATTTGACAAGATCCAACACCCATTCATGATAAAAGTTTTGGAAAGATCAGGAATTCAAGGCCCATACCTAAACATAATAAAAGCAATCTACAGCAAACCAGTAGCCAACATCAAAGTAAATGGAGAGAAGCTGGAAGCAATCCCACTAAAATCAGGGACTAGACAAGGTTGCCCACTTTCTCCCTACCTTTTCAACATAGTACTTGAAGTATTAGCCAGAGCAATTCGACAACAAAAGGAGATCAAGGGGATACAAATTGGAAAAGAGGAAGTCAAAATATCACTTTTTGCAGATGATATGATAGTATATATAAGTGACCCTAAAAATTCCACCAGAGAACTCCTAAACCTGATAAACAGCTTTGGTGAAGTAGCTGGATATAAAATTAACTCAAACAAGTCAATGGCCTTTCTCTACACAAAGAATAAACAGGCTGAGAAAGAAATTAGGGAAACAACACCCTTCTCAATAGTCACAAATAATATAAAATATCTCGGCGTGACTCTAACTAAGGAAGTAAAAGATCTGTATGATAAAAACTTCAAGTCTCTGAAGAAAGAAATTAAAGAAGATCTCAGAAGATGGAAAGATCTCCCATGCTCATGGATCGGCAGGATCAACATTGTAAAAATGGCTATCTTGCCAAAAGCAATCTACAGATTCAATGCAATCCCCATCAAAATTCCAACTCAATTCTTCAACGAATTAGAAGGAGCAATTTGCAAATTCATCTGGAATAACAGAAAACCTAGGATAGCAAAAACTCTTCTCAAGGATAAAAGAACCTCTGGTGGAATCACCATGCCTGACCTAAAGCTTTACTACAGGGCAATTGTGATAAAAACTGCATGGTACTGGTATAGAGACAGACAAGTAGACCAATGGAATAGAATTGAAGACCCAGAAATGAACCCACACACCTATGGTCACTTGATCTTCGACAAGGGAGCTAAAACCATCCAGTGGAAGAAAGACAGCATTTTCAACAATTGGTGCTGGCACAACTGGTTGTTATCATGTAGAAGAATGCGAATCGATCCATACTTATCTCCTTGTACTACGGTCAAATCTAAGTGGATCAAGGAACTTCACATAAAACCAGAGACACTGAAACTTATAGAGGAGAAAGTGGGGAAAAGCCTTGAAGATATGGGTACAGGGGAAAAATTCCTGAACAGAACAGCAATGGCTTGCTCTGTAAGATCGAGAATTGACAAATGGGACCTAATGAAACTCCAAAGTTTCTGCAAGGCAAAAGACACCGTCAATAAGACAAAAAGACCACCAACAGATTGGGAAAGGATCTTTACCTATCCTAAATCAGATAGGGGACTAATATCCAACATATATAAAGAACTCAAGAAGGTGGACTTCAGAAAATCAAATAACCTCATTAAAAAATGGGGCTCAGAACTGAACAAAGAATTCTCACCTGAGGAATACCGAATGGCAGAGAAGCACCTGAAAAAATGTTCAACATCCTTAATCATCAGGGAAATGCAAATCAAAACAACCCTGAGATTCCACCTCACACCAGTCAGAATGGCTAAGATCAAAAATTCAGGTGACAGCAGATGCTGGCGTGGATGTGGAGAAAGAGGAACACTCCTCCATTGTTGGTGGGATTGCAGGCTTGTACAACCACTATGGAAATCAGTCTGGCGGTTCCTCAGAAAACTGGATATAGTACTACCGGAGGATCCAGCAATACCTCTCCTGGGCATATATCCAGAAGATGCCCCAACTGGTAAGAAGGACACATGCTCCACTATGTTCATAGCAGCCTTATTTATAATAGCCAGAAGCTGGAAGGAACCCAGATGCCCCTCAACAGAGGAATGGATACAGAAAATGTGGTACATCTACACAATGGAGTACTACTCAGCTATTAAAAAGAATGAATTTATGAAATTCCTAGCCAAATGGATGGACCTGGAGGGCATCATCCTGAGTGAGGTAACACATTCACAAAGGAACTCACACAATATGTACTCACTGATAAGTGGATATTAGCCCAAAACCTAAGATACCCAAGATATAAGATACAATTTCCTAAACACATGAAACTCAAGAAAAATGAAGACTGAAGTGTGGACACTATGCCCCTCCTTAGAAGTGGGAACAAAACACCCTTGGAAGGAGTTACAGAGACAAAGTTTGGAGCTGAGATAAAAGGATGGACCATGTAGACACTAGCATATCCGGGGATCCATCCCATAATCAGCTTCCAAATGCTGACACCATTGCATACACTAGCAAGATTATGCTGAAAGGACCCTGATATAGCTGTCTCTTGTCAGAGTATGCCTGGGCCTAGCAAACATAGAAGTGGATGCTCACAGTCGGCTATTGGATGGATCACATGGCCCCCAATGAAGGAGCTAGAGAAAGTACCCAAGGAGCTAAAGGGATCTGCAACCCTATAGGTGGAACAACATTATGAAATAACCAATACCCCGGAGCTCTTGACTCTAGCTGCATATGTATCAAAAGATGGCCTAGTCGGCCATCACTGGAAAGAGAGGTCCATTGGACACGCAAACTTTATATGCCCCAGTACAGGGGAACGCCAGGGCCATAAAAGGGGAGTGGGTGGGTAGGGGAGAGGGGGTGGGTGGCTATGGGGGACTTTTGGTATAGCATTGCAAATGTAAATGAGCGAAATACCTAATAAAAAATGGAAAAAAAAAACAACTGGGATAAAAAACAGCCCCACCTAAAGTCAGTTTAAATTTAGAAGCCAGGGGCAAGGGCTTCGTGCCCTTGACATAGTTCCTATTCTAGTCTATGGTATAGTCCACCTTCCCCCTAGGCCATTGTAAATACTTGTGTATGGGTGTAACTCAGCTACCTATAGTTCTAAGTATCTACTCTGGTTCCTCCTTAGATCACCAACTTCCTTCTTCCTAGATAATGGTAAATTTATGCCCAGGATCAGATCAAGGACTGCCTAGAGTCTAACTTAGCTATATGTCAAAATATCAATTCTTAGGAGCACTTGTAGTAAAGCAATATTAAAAGCACACAGATCCGTTTACCAACTAAAGCAAGGACATTGGAGCATTCTTTATACAGGATGCCACGATTCCAGGAGACTAAGTTTCCATGAACTTTTTGCCTCTGAACAGTGCCCAGGTTTTTGGGACCTGTCATGCTTGTCACTACTGGAGTGGATGTAACACACAATGTATATATTCTCATGCTAAATAAATAGAACAATATTATGTCCATATGGCAAGAGCTATTTTCACTTGGCCACATATTCCCTTGAATCATCTAGCTCTGAGAATCTGAACAGATCATCACCATATTGGATCATGTCTGGAATGTGTAACTGGTCTGGAAAACAAGATCTGCATAGAAAAAAGCCAATATGTTTAGATAATGAAATAGTATTATTCTGGGACTCAATAAGTATTTTCATATCCATGGCCTTTCATGTGGAAACCAGGATTATTATTCTACATGATACCAGATGAAGAAGGGGAAGCATCAGTGTCAGGGAGTTAGACACAGTGCAGTTCATCTCAAGGATGGACTTCTCAGGAACTGGTGCAACAGGCTTTCAAAGACTTTCCTTTAGGGAAACATTTATGTGGTATTTAGAACACCATCTGTCAGGACACGATCAAGAAACTCCTTACTAAGTGGGAGATTAGGCAAAATGACTTTCAAATATCATTATGGATGTCTTTGCAATGCCTTATTCAGCACTGCAGAAGGTCTCTGAGTTTTCCCTCCTTGTAAGTTTTTCTTTACCAGGTTTCCATGATGTAGTTCTGTGGATGCTGATGGGAGCTCTGAGCTGCTAGAATCAATGACAAAGGATAGGCAAGCAGTCACTGCCTGTCAGTGAGAAGAGTACTGCTGAAACACTGACATCAGGGCAAGTGTGTCTTCTGTAACCCTAAGTATGGATGTTTTCTGTTGACATGAGCTTTTCTAATGTCAATCCTTTTGACCTAGCTTCGCTAGTGTTGAGATGCCATCAAACCCCACCATGTTCAGCTGCTGCCGCCTGTCAACTGTAGTGGCAAACATTGTCTTCATGTTTTAAGGCTGTAAGCTGACTTGCCTTTCTTCAAGGCTATTTGCCAAAGAGCAAGGGCCATTCAATGCAAAGATGTAAAACAAAAAGTGTGATGTGTGTTAGGTCATTGCCTTATATAGACATCTGTTAAGATGTGTCTGCACTGTTATACTCAGAGAACAGTAAGAAAAGCCCATCACAAGGCATAATTTAAGGCATCACAGAAGCACAATCAGATGCCTCTGATCAAAGAGAGGGCAGGCACAGCAAGATTGTCTCCTAGAACAAGCCAGGTTAATTAAATGTAAAAATAACTCAAGGAGACAAATAAAACAATCCATATGTCAGTTGTATGATATCTGTATTAAAGTTTTTGTGTATTAAAAAGCTGAAAAGGGCAGCTGTGGAAGGAAAGGTTTACAAAGCGAACATCTGATGTGGTACCTGGTCGACATCATTATGTACAGCAGGCTGCTCCCCAGAGTGACAAATTCTGGAAATGGTGACACAGCACGTCGACACACTTAGCAGAATTCAAGTGTTCACTTAAGCAGAGTGTGCCAGTACATTGCAAGTTGTACATATTGTATCATAGTTATCAAACTGTGAAGAAATTCCTAGATTTCAACAATCAGAGTTAACCAACTAATTAGAGAACAGGTCGGGGACTAAAATTTTTTATAAAGATAATGAACTACTGGCTACTGAACATATAAAAGATGATTCATGCTACTGATACTTAGGAATCAAGGACATGGTGAGGTAACCCAATGCACAGAATAGCTGCAGTTATAACAAACATGAAAACAGCAAGTGCTGGCAAGGGTGTGGGGAGACTGGGACCTGTGTGCTGTTTGTGAGGAAGTCATGTGATGTGCAAACCATGGAAAACAGTGTGGAGCAAGTCTCAAGTTAGAGCTACACTTACTGTATGGTTCAACAAATCATCACTCTTGGTGTATCCTTGTGATTGATAGGTGGTTTTAGTTCTCATCTCCACACAACCTACATTAACCCAAGAAAGAGCCTCAGTGGGAGATTGTCTATATCAGTTTGGCCTGTGGGCTTGCATATAATGGATTTTCTTGATTTGTAATTGATATAGGAGGACCCAGTTCACTGTGGGAAGCACCATTGCATAGGCAGGAAGTCCTGAACCATGGAATAGAGGAGGGAGCAAGGGAGGATGTATTTAACTCTCTTCTCTTGATTGTGGGTATGCTGCAACCAGCTGCTTGACTTTCTGGTTCAACTTCCCCAAAATGGTGGGTTTGGCCAAGAATTCTAAGTCAAACAAATACTTTTCTTAAAAGTTACCTTTTGTAATACATTTTATCACAGCTATAGAGGTAAAGATAGAGTAATATTCAAAGAATTAAAAGAATTGTCTTATAGAAATACACTGCATGTTTATTTCAATAATCAAAAGGTTTAAAAATTTAAGCATCCATTGCTAGTTGAGTGGAAAAGAAAATACATCCTATACACAAACATACACACAGAGAAACATGAACACACATACACAAACACACATGCACACACACATTTTCACACCAGTAAAAATATGTGGATATACATATGTACACATATACATACATATAAACACATACAACACACACATACATGTGAACACAAATATATAGGCATATATACAAATACATAGGCATGTGCTCATACAGACATACATAATACATATATACATATAAAACATGCACAGATATGTACACATACACACATATTCACATACATACATATGTATATATCCATATTTATATACATGCATGTTATTCAGCTTCAAAAATCATAACATACTCTGTGATGTGGTTAAAACCTGAGAAATAAGCATACATGGATGCTTGTCTGTCTCATGTTTTTGGAAGCTGTGAAGTATATGATCAGAAAGCTTATATTGTGAGGATCTTTTGGTATAATATGGTGGCCTGCCCATCCTTCTATTAGGAAACCATGCTGATGAGGTTACAAAAGATGGGGGGGGGTGTTTTGACATATGTACCTGCACCTCACAACTGCACAACTACTCTTAAGACAAGGGCATTAGACTGTTTAGGAAAGTAGTCTGTGTGATATAGTAAGATAAAGGTCCCATCTTACAAATTGTGTAGTATTGAAGATTAAGTTCTATATCATAAACACTGGGGGCAATTTGAACCATAGCGTGTATGAAAACTACCTGGCCAATTTCATAGGTACTGAAAGTACAATGTGTTTTCTGAGTATGAGAGAAGGCCGGGGCTGAAAGGTTGCTGCTTTAGGTGAACAGGTTGTCTTATGGTATTATCGCTGTGAAGAGACACCATGACCATGGCAACTCTTATAAACAAAAATGTTTAATTGGGGCTGGCTTAGAGTTCAGAGGTTTAGCCCATTATCAGCATGGTGGGAAGCATGGTGGCATGCAGGTGGACATGATCTGAAGAGAAAGCTGAGAGTTCTACATCTGGATTGGCAGGTAGCAGGAGGATACTGCCCCACTGTGCCTAGCTTAAGCATATGAGACCTCAAAGTGTGCCCTGCCTCCATGACACACTTCCTCCCACAAGGCCACAACTCCTAAGAGCGTCACTCCCTGTGAGCCTATAGTTTTTCAGAATGAAAAGCATTCTAGAGATGGTTTGCACAGCCATATGAATATGCTTAACAGTGCTGAACTGTTCATGTAAAACTGGGCAAGACTGTAAATTTTATATGTATTTGCCATCTGAAGTGTAAACCAAACAGACAATAATTGAATGAGGGAAGCAAGGTTTAGAAGAGAGAAGACACAGCTGGATGAAGTTAGGACACTGGGCACACATCACTGCTTTCTAAATGTTTGCCTGGGGTGGGTGATATGTTTCTTTCTAGTTTTAGTAGTAGTCAGTGGAAAAAACCAACCCCCTTTAACCAAGCTGTGTGCTCAATTCCTATTGTTCTTGTTGTATAATCACAAAAATCAGTTTATTCAAAGATGTCTAATAATGTAACAATCTGTTCTCTCTGAAATAGATTCACAGAAAAATCAGCAAGTGCCCCGTTGAGTCGATTCTTTGAGACTCACTCAACATAACTACTGATATCAGTGAGACTGTTGGAGTGTGATGAAACCTATGTAAAAGCAACCACCGAATGGGGAAACAGAGAAAACACAAAATAGAGAGATACGTTTTATTTGGTCACTTGTTTCCTTATTGTAAAAGACTAACGATTAGAAGTCAATACAAAAACCAAACATAAAGCCTCCCACTTGCTCCCAAGAGCTAGGGAGTCTACGAGCTCAGTTTACATTTCTCCCATTGGTGATCCAGACATGAAAGCGGCAGCACCCAATTTAATTTACATGGCAGGAATGGAACTATTTCATAAAGTATCAGAGCATAAAATTAGAAATGAAGGCATTGGGTTTTGAAATAAGAAAGCTGCACTAGATTGCTGTCAAATAAAGCATGGCTCTTCCAGAATGGGAGCAGAGGATGTTTTTGTAGAAGCTTGAAAGTGAATTCTAACTCCCCAGGATGCCACCACCAGGACTCACCTCTGGCTGCTTCTCCAGGTCTTTGTGAAACCACACCATGGAAGAAATCAGTTTTGGAGGATTCAAGTAACTTGCACATCTCTTCTCATGTGATTATAATTAACTATATGACTAGTTACATGTGGAAGAATTAAACCATGCTATTATCCCAAATAAGCTTATTTCTTGACATTATCAAGGTACTTAAGATACCTTGATAAATACTTAAATTGCCACACTGTCACAACACAGAGGAAGGCACAGTCATAATGGAATGCTGCATGGTATGGTTCCCATTTGACACACAGTGTCGCCATGTGCCTAGGCTGTCCTCCAACCTTGGTCTGCTTAGTGCTGTGATTGAGCAGGAGTTAGCATACTACAAAGAAGAATTAGGTTCTCTGTGTAAGTACATTTTACACTAGACCTTCGAGTGTGACATCAGCCTGCTTACAACACAAAGATGATCCAGGATGCAAGAGAAATTTTAACTGCTCATCAAGATTATGGAATAGGAGCCTGGAGGAGGGCTCCTAGCCTCAGGTCTCTGTACCCCTTCATTGCAATGAGTGTTTTTAGTGAATATGCATCAAAACAGCATAAAAATAAACGTGTGTCTCTAGTGGAACTAATGCTAATGCTTTTTCGCCTGACTTTTCTCTGTTTTACTTGGCCATTACTCTTTATCCACTGGAAGTTCCTCCAGTTTAGGAAGAGATGCCCCTGCCACTCATTTTCCTGTGTGGACATTTTCGGAATGGTTCATAAACAATAGGTACCTGATGAATATTCTTGTAATAAAAATGTGAATAAAGTGGCTAAATAATCCACTTCTGCAGGAGCTGTCAGAGACACTAATCTAACCTGAGGTTCCCCACTGAAATCTCTCTCTGTTGTTTTCAGGCTGTTAGGTTAAGAGACTGGGCCTGCAGCATTCCTGATGATTGAAGCTTAGCCACCCAGTCACAAAAGAACAATCAAACAGGCATGTAATAGTGAAAAGCTGACAAGGGTTAGTCAGTGTGGTTCTAATGAGAAGAGGAAGAGAGATGGCCCTTGATATCCCTCCCCCTCAAGTCCTTCCTTCCTTATGGTTCTGACATGAGGTTCAGGTTTACACGAAGGGCAAGACGTATGTCTAATCAAGCAATCCTGGTCAAGGGGTATCCTGCCCGTCATTTTCTCTGTTTCAGTCTCTTTCACAGTGTGATCTGACAAAATTTCCAGAACCTTCTGAAAAAAAAAATCACCTTCTGGCACTAAGGTTCTAGTCTTTTCCTTCCCTAGCATGTGACTCAGGAGAAATTCCAATTTCCAAGGTTCATTGTTCCAGTAGTTTTCTCGCCAAATGGAAGGCCATGGCTGCCTCTTTAGGCAATATCCATTCTTGCCAGTATAGTTATGCTATTGTAATCTAATCATGTAAAGGGCCACTTTATAAAAAGCTATACTCCAGTTGAATGTCAAGTTCATACCCTCTCATCATCCCTACCTTTATGCATATGTGCCCAGGTATGACAGGCAACCTGCGTCATTAATAGTATATAAAAGTAGAGGTAAAGTAGGGCCTTTGAGAAAAATACCCTCAAAATTATTTTTCACAATCTGGAAAACGGGAGAAGCCCACAAGCTTGTAGGCTATAATTGTTCCTTCTCATTTTTTTCTCCATCTGTCAAATGTCTAGAGAGAATAAACAGGAAATGGATTCCCATTTATTTTTCATCTACATTGTAATCTAAAGCCTGTCCAGTAAAGGCCTTTTGTAAATCACCTGGTCAGCTCTGCCAACAGAATAGTCTTTAAGTAATACAGTATATCAACCTATCTTTTGACATTTTCATTTTTTTGTTCTTGACATTTTCCCTTAAAAATAATACAGTGTTAGTCTTATTATCTTTACTTCAGGGTCTGAGATACAAATATCAACTATCAACTCCTGTAGAAAAGCTATCAAGATTCAGAAACCCAAGATGCCCATGCAAGGCCCTGCTCATCTGTTGTTGTAATGGTGAGGGGGAGGAGGGTGGGGTTGTGGTGGCGGTGGTGAAAGAACAGGGTGCCAAGTTGTTCGCTTTTTCTATTCTCTGGGTTACTTGGGTGGGATGCAGTTTAGAATGATGGCTTTGAAAAGTACAATTAATAAATTCCCCTGTGTTCTAACCTACAAGAAATGACTTATGATTCATTCAACAACAATTACTGGGTGTGAACTGTGTTCCAGACACTGCATAGGTCCTGAGGAAAAGAGCCAGAAGGGTAAATACATACTAAAAGTGCTATTTTGAGTGGCCTTATTGTATGGGAACACTAAATGTCTGCTTGTGTTCTATTGCTTTTCATGCTGTCTTCAAAGAGCAAATTATGCATGGCTCTTTGAAAGGAACGAAAATAAAAGATATTGGATTCCACTACATAATTTTACTGGATCATAATATGAGATATTTATTTCTCTTAGAATATTGTAATTAAAGGGATTTTTAGAATGTGAAGATTAGAAAGATTTTTGATAGAGAAAATGAAGTGATTTTTATATTCTCAAATACTATACTTATAATAATATCCTGAATGTGTAAGACTGGAGAGAAACTACATTCACATTGCAATATTTTATCTACTATCAAGCCTTTTTTAAGCCTTTCTGCAAAAGCAATGTTGGACATAGTTCCCAAAGTTTATGAAACGTTAGTCATTAATTAGCTTATTCCATAATGGACATTATATTTGTGTATAAAATATCAATCACAAGTAAAATCCTAGATGTTGTATTATATCCTGCTAATTTAAAGTGAAAATTAGACTTGACAGACTCTGGAGACACGGATTGAACTCAGGATCTTTCATATACGAAGCTCATACTTTACCACCAAATTACATCCCCAGACCCTGGATATAGACTTAGCTAGGTTGAATGCTTTCAATGTTGTTTTTAATGCTTAGCTATAAGTTAAATTACTACTACTCAGAGATTCCAACCTAGGGAGTTCACTAAACACTGACATAACCATAACCATACTCCCTTCTTTCTTGACAGACAGTTGAATTTCCTGTCTTGACATTCTGTCCTTTTGGGTACAATCACAGTGATGAAGCATGGAAGCAGGAAGCAAGGTTCTAGGAACAACAGAGAACTCAAATCTGGATCCACAAATAGGAAGCCAAGAGGGTAAGCTGGGGATAGTGTGTGGCTTCTGAAACTGCAGAGTCAGCCTACAGTGACACACTTCCACCAGCAAGACCACATTCCTAAACCTACCCAAACAGTGTCACATACTGAGGACCAAGTACTCAAATGCCCAAGACTATGGGACATATCTCATTCAAACCACCACATCCATGCTATTTCTCCTATTTTCTTCTTGATCCATGCCTATCTCTCTACCCTTCCTCTTTTAAAGACCCCGCAGAGCTCAATTTGTGTTGCCTTTATAGTCTACCTCCAGGTGTGTGGTTGGCTTACTAGGGTGTTACACCCAAAAAAGAAAATTGACTCTCCCCCTCCCCAAGAAGCCACTAGATCCTCTGCTGGGGTGCGGGCTTGTGGGCCCCTTTCCTTTCTGTGCTGGAATGTCAATTGGTTTGACCTTGTACAGGTCTTGTGCAGGCAGCCACAGCTGCTGTGAGGTTACAAGTCTAGCAGTCTTGTCCTGTCCAAAGGACACTGTCTTTCTACCTCCAGTTCTCCCCCACCTCTAGATCTTACAGCATTCCCACCTCTCTTCTACAATGGTCCCTGAGCTTTAGGATGACACGATACTGATTTTCCATTTGTGGCCAAGCAATCCAAAGGCCATTATTCTCTGCACTTGAACCAGTTGTGGCTTACTGCTACAACCACCGTCTACTGCACAGAGGAACTTCTTGGATGAGGTCTATGAGCTTCCCTAATCTATAGGTATGTAGACATGCACTTGGAGAGCAGTTTGATACTGTACTGGCTAGTTTTGTGTCAACTTGACACAGCTGGAGTTATCACAGAGAAAGGAGCTTCAGTTGAGGAAATGCCTCCATGAGATCCAACTGTAAGGCATTTTCTCAATTAAGGGGAAAATCAAGGGGGAAAGGCTCCTTGTGGGTGGGACCATCTCTGGGCTGGTAGTCTTGGTTCTATAAGAAAGCAGGCTGAGCAAGCCAGGTGAGGAAAGCCAGTAAAGAACATCCCTCCATGGCCTCTGCATCAGCTCCTGCTTCCTGACCTGCTTGAGTTCCAGTCCTGACTTCCTTGGTGATGAACAGCAGTATGGAAGTGTAAGCCGAATAAACCCTTTCCTCCCCAACTTGCTTCTTGGTCATGATGTTTGTGCAGGAATAGAAACCCTGACTAAGACAGATACTATGCTCATTTAACAGAATTAAGAGTAGGTTCGTGCTGAGTTTTGTGTATTCCCCACCAGGGTATCTTGGCATATGACTTCTCCTTCTGCATGGACCTTAAATGCAACCACGAAGTGCTTAATCATCTCGATAACACTCTTGCCACTACTGTGCCCATGTGCTTTCCTGTCACACTTTACTATATGTTGTCATGCATATTATAGGTCACAGGGCTCACAGCTGGGTAAGACTGTTGAAGATTTCTCGCCCGGGATCCTCTACAGCATATTCTCATACGTTAAAAACCAGCCAACATGGAGGTAGCTCTCTAGTCAGCACTAACATGAATTTTCAACACCTTGGGACCAAAGTGAGATCAGCTTAAAAATGGTCACCTTTAAGGAAGAAAGTCAAAAAAATCCAGATGAGTTGAGTAGTCAAAAAAAAAAAATGGCTTGGTGGGAGTTGGAAAGTTTTGTTAAAAAACTGCCATGGAAATTTTCTTGATGCAAACAACAGATTAATCATCAGAGAAAGTAGGAGTTGATTAAGGGGTTGCTCATTAGTGACAGAATTTTTAATTTCATGAAAAAATTACTAATGCTGCAAGGATTACTAAGCAAGCACATGGTGGAAACACTTTCACAGAATATAATCATTATGAGTGTTCTGAAGAAAGATGAGGGTACACAAGCTGGGATGCTATCAAGGACGCCACGGATTAATAGAGCAGTTCTTACAGTGTGGCCTGCAGATGGCCAAATGATTCTAGATGCTTCTCTGTTTCACTTGCTTGACATTTGTACTTACATTACAAACACTACAGGAACATTTTTAATTTTAAGACTCAAATCAGCGATAACACAGTTACTCTACAGTCATTGAGTGTAGGTTTCACCATTAGCCACCCCATCCCCAGGTCTTTTTAATGACCAATGTCTATCCTCAAGGGGATGTCTTTTTAATATTCATGGTGGTGGGGTGGGCAGTAGCAACAGGAGCTTCTGCATACTAAGATGTGATGGCTGTCTCTAGGAAAGGCGCATGTGCCCTTGTTTACGTGTGGCAGCCAACTTAGCCAGGCTGTCCACGGAACACTGTGTTTTACTTGGAGGAACGACATACAGACCATGATTATCAAACTTGGAATTTGGCAGACATTCTCTTGCAAGTGAAAAGAAAGTGTGCTGTCACTTAAGAGAACACAACTGACAGTACCTACTGCCAAGGATAAAAGTTTAAGCTTTCAAGCAAAATTAGAATTTTGGAAAACTTACATCTGTCACTGTATGTTTGACAGTCTCCCAATGCCTGAAAGCTTTCTGATGTGATCTGTGATATTAGAAAATGTATTTTTTTTTAAAAAAAAATCTCAATTGCATAATGAAATGTGTCAACATTTGGAAATTTTTGTTAAGTTTTCCAAATGACCAATGACTAACATTTCTAAGCACACAGGGTGGATAAATAATCCATTCAAAATGTAAGGTAGAATAGTGGGTTATAACAATGTTATGGGGTGGAGTACAAAGTTAACTGATATGTGTTAAGAACCCACATTATTGTTATTCTTTAGCATTGTTAAGGCTTGGTGTTGCATCAAATAACAATACTCAAAATTATGTGAAAAGGCTGTTTCAATTATTGTTCTTTTCTAACTACATTTACTTCGTGTGAGACTGAATTTTGTTCACATTACTTGACCATATTGTAACAGATTGGATGTAGAATCAGATACAAGTACCCAGATTTCTTTTATTATGCCAGACACTATATAGATTTGCAAAAAATATGTGCTATTTCACTTATGCATGCCTTAAAAATCTTCTTCATAAAATGTGCGTTTATAGTAACATTTGCTGGGTTTATTGTCATTTTAAATGAATAAGAATATGTTTAATTTCTAGATTTTAATTTTTATATCTCACATATTTATAGAGGTGACCTAAGAGACCTTTTGGGATTTTCAGTGGTATTTCGAAATGCAGTGTGGCCACAGGTTTTGAGGACTAACTACTAGGGAAGTACATAGTCAAATCTAGAGTAAAGATCTTGCTCTAAGAATGAAGATTGGGCTGGGGAGCTGACTCTGTGGTTAAGAACCGTTACTGCTCTAGGCCAGCATGCATGCTAGGTGCTGCAGAACTTCCTGACTGCAGCCCCATAGGGACTTGACAGCTCTTGCTTCCATGGGCACCTGCCCTCATAGGCATATATGGACACAGATATACAAACACAATTAAAAATAATACAAATCAATTTTTACCATAATGAAGATGAGCAGGCACATGGCACCCATGTGTCAGATATCCTGAACTCTACTTTTCTGTTCTCTGTCCTCAAAGACCTTTTGGGCACATGCGTATGACTTCACAATACTATCTGATGTTATTTTCTCTCTAGAGAAACCAAGAACTACTTATTTAAGGCTTATGTGGGCTGAACAAATTCTACAGAGGAACCTTGTCAGAGCAGTCTAAGCCCACTGCTCACTGTAGGCTCATGTTTGAAAGCTTACAGTGGTCTATATATGGAAACAGATCACACAAATATATAGGAAACTTACTTCATATATTAATATTACTGTTAAATATTCACATATCAACCACTAGTTAGTTAGTTTGTCTTCTTTGTCACTAAAATGTGCTAATAGAAGCTTTATAATCAGCATCTCATTGGTGTGTAATAAATATTATAAATTATTGAATAGGTGACATTGGAAAATTATATCATGTGAAGAGCTACTCACTTAAAGTTTATGTATTGATAATCATGCAAAAATTATACAAATTTAATGAGAAAAATATGGAAAATGTGTATCAATTACAACTTAAGAGTAAAGTTTATAGTCAGTGCTTTTAAGAAGTTTTTCTCAAACAAAAGAAATCTCATATAGAACTTAACACATGGCCGCTTATCAGGTTTCTGTGAAAAATGAGAAGTGTATTGGCCCAAGAAAGGGTGAATTTAAGAAATTCTTCCCATAGCAACTGAAGAGGAGATGATGGAGAGATAAGGGAAATTTAACAGGAGGTAAGTCACAGCATTTGCAAAATGCTCAGTGAGGCTAAGGCTATACTTTGATGACAAAACATACCAGTGAAGGACCTACAACAACCCAACACTCATGAACCTCACAAAGACTGAGGAAGCCTGCGAGCCTGTGACACCCATGGGAGACCATGAGCTCTGCTCCTGTGAATGACCATGTGTTATAGATACCTGAGATGCTTGAAAACCATCCACAGTGGCTATGTTAAGGACACGATCTACAGAGACACTCAGTTTTCACAACATCTCCATGCATGGGGGAATCTTCTTGCTCCCTTGACAAATGTTGGCAATGCATATTTACAAAGGCAAAGAGTGAAACAAATTGTAATTAAGTGACTGATGAAGCCAGGACTAGCTAGTGACGTGGAGATTCAACCCTTAGATTTCAGCTTAGTGGAAGCTTTTCCTACATGACAAGGACATCTGCAACTCTACCACTATCTGAAATTGCAGGATTAATTCCTGACAGCCTAGAATTTGCTCTGTGCCCATTAGCTGGCCTTCTAGAAAGATTAGGAAATGGAAGCAAGCAGTTCATTGGCTCTCACCATTCACACTTATCTTGTACAGTGTGGCTTATTCATTTTACAGTGTTTGGAGAGTGGAAGTGAACGAGGCTCTGTGTAACAGTGCATGCCAGTGATCCCCACACTCTAGAATTGGAGGCAGGAGCATCAGGAACTCAAGGTCATCCTTCAGTACATATCAAATGTGAGGCCAGTCTGGGCTACAGGAGACCCTGTCTCAAAAATTAAAGCGAAAGATCAAACAAGAAATGTACCCATACACAAAGCTCCTGAAAGCCTTAATCAGAGAAGTCACTCTTTGCAGTAAATGCAAACTAGATGCTGAAAACAAAGGATGGTTAAGGGCTCATCCAAAAATAAGACATCGATACTACTACTCACTGCAGAAGAGAGATGGAAAGACTAAGAACCCAAAGAGAGGGGGGAAGGGCTGGGATATGCTGTCTTCTAAGTACAACCTGACCATGGCAATTACGAACTCACAGCAACTGTGCCGGTCGGCACTTGGACCATGAAAGTCTGGCTCACCTAAAAGATAGGGATGGGGAAGGTGCTCACAGGGTTGTACCATTTTTGGCTGCTATTGACAGCTAATGGATTCTCGGAGACAGGGGGTCATAGCACTAATTGAGCACAGGGCTTCACTGGGTATTTCAAACTCATGGTCCACAGATGGGCCATGGGACACAGAACAAAAGAGGAAATCATGACGTGGGAATCGGATTTTAGAGATGTGGGAAACAAATATTTTAAAAAGTTAACATATACCATGAACAAACGCATCCAAAAAAAGTATCTGTTAATATTCTTTATTATTCTTGGTGGGATGACTGCACGGAGACTGTTTATCAACACCCCCAACCATGCCCTTTGCACATGTTAAAGAGAGGACTCAGACACAGATGTATCATTGTGTATCAGTCCTGCTCTACCACATTTATAACCTCCATTCTCATTTGTGAGCCACTTTTATATCTATGAGGACATGGGCAAAAAAGAAAAAAAAAGGCAAATGAACACTGACTTTTGAGATAAAACCTGGACAAATCCAAGGGTGTAATGAGAAAGGAGACATAAAGAGCGTCACGTGTCAACTAAGATACAGTCACCCTGAAGATAAGGGCAGAGGAGCCCTGCAAGGAATGCAACCAGAACGGATGCATCACCAGAGGCCTGTTGGCCGGGGCTATTTACACTACACTAGTACAGTAGAGAGTCTAGTATGTTAGAAGAGTACAAATGGGAGCATTTGAAAGGCAGGAAACGTATCTCTTAGCAACAGGGTTGATGCTGACCATGTCTTTGAGAATCTGGACAGCTCAGTGAAGCCGACTCAGATTCAGAGCCTTCCCACAACTGAAACCTCAGGAGATGTTAAGTATATCCTCTTTCATTTTCCTCTCTTGGCCACACACTGTGACACATGCCTACAGTTCAAGCACTCTGGAGGCTGAGGCAGGAGGATGACTGGAGCTCGGGGTATGAGAACAGATTAAGCAACATAGACTTTGTATTAGAAAAGAGTTGATTTCTTTTCTTTTCTCTTTCTTTATTCTTCCCTTCCCTCCCTCCTACTCTCCCCTACTCCCTCCCACCCCCTCCCCCATCCCTCCAACTCTCTCTCCCTCCCCACTCTTCTTGTTTTGTAAACATACTCATTGTATCTCCTAATCGTTCCTACTCTCCATTCAAAATTCCTGAAAAGAAATTTAAGCTATCTGGTCCCTGTCTTTTGCATTCTTGCCATGACAAGATGATGATTCTGAGACATTGAGCCATTGATCATTTTTTGGAGTTGGATAGCTTTTTGATATTTATTTGCTTTAGTCCTAATTATCATTTTAATACATTTATCTTAATTTAGTTTGTATTTTAAAACTTATTTTTTTTTACAATTTTATGCATTATAAGTTGCATTGTACACATCTCTAGGCATATATAATGTCTATGCACATAATATAATATTTTGTATTGTGATTGTATTCATCCCTATCACCCTCCCATCCCTCTCTCTTTCTGTTGACTCCTTATCCTCCCCAACAATTCTTTCTTTCATGTGTGTGTGTGTGTGTGTGTGTGTGTGTATGTGTGTACGTACGTGTGTGTATGTATGTGTATGTGTGTGTGTACATGTGTGTATGTGTGTGTGTGTGTGTGTGTGTATGTGCTTAGTTCCATTGAGTTTACTTTCAGAAGCACATGTGAGATGGTGAGCAGTTTACCAGTGCCTCTATCATTGAAGAAAATGAGTCCCAACCGTTCGCTGTACTGGTTACTTTTCTGTTGCTCTGAGAAATGACCCAAAGAGGTTGGAAGAAAGTTTGTTTTGGCTTATGGCTTCAGAGAGAGAAGAGTCCATGATGGTGGAGAGGCAGAGCTGTGAGCTGTAGCCATGGTAACAGGAACAGGAAAGCTGAGAGAGCACTTCTTAGCCACAAGCATGAAATATGGGGCAGGCAGGGGTGGAGAGAGAGAGAGAGAGAGAGAGAGAGAGAGAGAGAGAGAGAGAGAGAGAGAGAGAAAGAGAGGAGAAGGGAGGGGAGGGGAGGGGAGGGGAGGGGAGGAGAGGAGAGAGAATATATTAGAAGTGGAGAGTGAGGCTACAGACTCTCACCCCACCCCCCAGTAAACTAACTCCATTAAAGCTGTACCACTAAACCTCCCCAGACTGCATCACCAACACTTGAGGACCAAGTGTGCTGGAGCTTGATCCCATGGAGACATTTTTTATTTAAACTATCTCATTCAGCCCCTCATGGAGAGGCAGGACCTCGTGAGGTCCTCTGTCATCTATGCTGGACAGTTGACAGGGCAAACATTGTACCCCAGCTGCTCTAGGCCCACAAGTGCAATGGCCATATCATATTCAGAAATGACATTTCAGCACTCCTTCCCATCCTCTGGGTCATATATTTTTTTTCTCTTTCATTTCCCATAATGTCCCCTGAACATTAAAAGAGGTAATACATATGTCCTGTTTGTGGCTAAACATGGAGAAATCACTTATTCTTGGCACTTTGACCAGTTATGAATCTTTACGTTAACTGCTGCCCACTGTCCAACAAAGCTTCTCTGACCAAAGGTGACTGAAGCATTAATCTCTAAGTAGGCCTATAAATGTTTAGAGGTGTGTTCTACAAACATGTCTACATAGCAGAATAATAGTTTCCCCCTAACCCCTACCTTTTATATAATATAGCTACATGCCTACATTGCCTGGCTGTCCCACTTATTCATGTGATGACCCCAGAGGAGGAGTAGGGCTCCAGGGGTAAGACAGGGAAGGAATGTAGTGAAAGAGGATCTTAGAATGGAATATCTAGCGCTATTTTATAGTTGTGTTGCAGCAGAACTGAAAAATAGGTTTTCTAAAACTTCAGTATAAATTAATTAATTAGTTTATACCAGGGAAGTAGGAATTAGTGAAGTAATAGCTGAACTTGGGTTTTAAAATTCCAGAGAAAAATTCCAGTACATACCAGCCTGCTACACCCACTCTAGTAGTGACTCACATGACAGGCCTAGAAACCTGGACACAGCCCCAAGGAGAAGAGTTTATGGTAACTTAGTCTCCTGGAACTGTGGCATTCCATATAACGAATGCTCCAAACTTGTCCTTGCAAATGGATCTGTGTGCTTTCTTTCAGTGTTGTTTTATTGTAGGTGACTCCAAGCAATGACTTGCCAAATACCTAAGCAAATTTGAACTTTGCTTCCTGGCTTTCACCAATGCCCTAGGTAGTCCTTGAGCTGACCCTGGGCTTGGAATTCAATAAGAATGTTGCCTATTCAGTGACATTCAGAATTGCCTCTAGTATTGTAAGAGAGATAGTGAAAGAAATCAGGCATTACTGTCTACTACATAGAGTTAGAAATCTCAGGGCAAGCTTAGCAAAGTAAGTTTAGAATTCTTTTTTTGTTTTGTTTTTTGTTGTTGTTTGTTTTGTTTTTTTTGAGACAGGGTTTCTCTGTATAGTCCTGCCTGGCCTCGGACTCAGAAATCCACTTGCCTCTGCCTCCCAAGTGCTGGGATGAAAGGTGTCCGCCACCATGCCCAGCTTAGAATTCTTATTATAGTTATGTATCCCAGACTACATTACTTATTAATAGAAAGTCTCCCTCCCCCCCACACACAATCACTCCCATATACAGGAATTTACAATGGTTTAGGAAGTAGATTGGGCTGTGGTTTAAGGAGGGACTAACTAGAGTATTGCATTATTCATGAGAAGGTTAGCTAGAGCAGAACTCCCTAATTAGAACCATGGCTTTGGCGTGAAAGCCCTTGCCCAGGGAGTGTAAAGATCTCACACCTGACTTCTAAGACTATAGCTGACCTTAGATAGAGCTGACTTTGTCTCAGTAACCTCATATCCTGGCTGATGTGTCACCTCATTTCCCTATTTTCTTCTGTATTAAAACTCTGATGTTCGCTTTGAGAAAATTACATTCAGACACATGATCTCTCTGTGTCCATGTCTCTTTGTCATCCACGCCAACTCCTTGCTCCCCTGTAACCTGAACCCCGAGTTTTCCTGGGGATCAAGGACCTGATTGAGATCCATCTGCATTACCAGCCATGCCCCAATGATAAGAAAACCCATCTGTATTATAATTAGAATCATGGTACAATTTTTACCATATTCAAGATAAAATGAAACAAAAGAATTTTTGAGAGGAAGAAAAATGGACGGTAGTGTCAGAGAAGTACCTGATGTCTCCTCTGTACTTAAGAAAGCCCCCCCTGGAGTGTTTGGAAGGACGCATTTAGGATCTCTTCCCAGTTTTTCACTGAGATTAAGTGAAAGGACTAATTTTGGTCATGTAAAAGTGCATCATTCACAATTGTGGTAAAATGGATCCATTGAATGCTTGCTCTTTTTATTGCCCAACAACTATTATGTTTCCTAATGTAGTCAACCTTGTAGTCCAAGAAACTGTCATAATTGTTTCTCACACTGGCTCAGTGCACACAATCTTTGCTCTTCTATAGAATATTGTCATGTTTTATATTCCTTTTAGAATTTAAAGAGAAACTTGGAGTATTTAATGTCATCTTCAATGGAAGCATCTATTTATAGTAGATTTATTTTCATGAGAATACAATAACAAGAAGTGTAGAGATACTAATGACCCACATAACATTTTAATGTGTCCAACTCCTTGAAGACACAAGTATCCAGAAACCTAACCAGGCATCTTAAACATGACAGTACTTTAAGTTACCCTTATTTCTTTCCACACTTGCAAGCATGTCCAAGCATAAACACCAACACACACACAATATGTACAGGGTGTCATTATTTTACTACATTTAAAGGGAGAAATCAGTGAGCCAAGGATGGATGCAACTGGGAAGAAGCAGGATTCTATAATCCCAAGAGTTGAAAAAATGATTAGGGGCAATATCTTCCAAAAATAAATAGTGATATCATCAAAACTACTAGCCATGTGCTTTTTCAAAAAAGGTACTGTGAACTGTCCTGTTTGTCTGTCTGCCTACATATCTCTCCATCTATCCATACCAATTTTTTTGTGTTCCACATTATCATTTCCCTATATGTAGTGTCACCACTGGTATTCAATAGCTATTCATTTTCTCTTAGCAAGAAACTGGCACCAGTAATGTTCCCTTTGTCCTATTGCACTTTACTTGCAAGTAAATTCACTTAAAATTAATAGTTATTTTATAGGATACTATTTATCTATAAACCTTCATTGCTTTGAATTTTAAATGCTCATATAATGGTGTTTTGATCAATTCCAGTCTACATCTCTCCAATTCCTCCCTTGTCCCTCAGCCACTTTCCTTTCTAATGTCATTATTCTTTTACAAAATCAACCGAGTCTTCTTGGTGTTGCTGGCATGTGTCTGGATAAAGGGGCATCTATTGGAACACACATAGCCACTTAGGATCTCTGTCTCTAAAGAAAGAATAATCTCACCCCAGCAGTTATCAATTACCTGTATCTCCTCAGCTAAGACTCAAGGAGTCTCTCTTCTATTTATCCTGAGATTTTTGGCTGGCTTGATACAAGGCAGGTCCAGTGGATACAGTAACAGTGTGCATTCATGCACACAATGGCTCTGTCATGTCCTTCTGCTGCAGAAGTCCACTATCCTCTGCCTCTACAACCTATGAATCCCTCTTCAATGATGATCACTAACCTTTGAGTGAGGGGGCATATGAAAAATGTTCCATTTAAAGCTGTACAATACACAGTCTTTTATACTCTGAACATTGACCAGTCTGGCTCTCTGTTTTAATAGCCATTTACCATAAATAGAAGTTTCTCTGATAAGGATTTAGAGATGCATTAATCAATAGGTATAGCAAAGGAATTATGGGGCACTAAGCATAATAAGTTTTAGACCATACTGATAGGGTTTATAACCTCCCCAGCTATGTGTCCATCCTGTCCCTGGTTCTAACCTTGCTTCAGTTTCTAATCTTCTCCTGAGACTGTACTCAGCTCACTAGTTAGAACTAGTTTTATTTCAGGGGCCTTGAATACATTTCCCCTCAACATTGTTGGAATCATTGTGTACCAGTCCCATTGCTCGGCATTGTGGGAACTGTTTCTTTGGACTGGTTACGTTCTAAGTACAGTTTCATTCTCCTGCTTCTGCACATATCTAGCAAATCTTTTTTTCTGTGCTGTGTATCATGATGAAGCTGTGTAGGGACTTGGGATGGTGGTATCTTCTTGAAACAGATTCAAGGCATTTGTTTGTTTTCTTTTAGTGTGTGATGCTCTTTCTTTAACCACCCTCATCTTAGACTTAACAGGTCTAGTTTGACACAGAACTTAATCCTCAGACAATTATTTCTGACATGTCCTTGCTCTTCAAGCTCAAGTGCTCCAGGTCTCAGCTGAATGCATGGAGCAGGAGGTGAGACATATTATGTGATTCCCTACACATCTCCTAGAATTAAGAAGATTTATCATTTTCAACAAATACTTAGTTCTGGTTAGCAGAAAACTTGTGTTGCCTGGATGCTCATTCTTCACATGGCAAGTAAGAGCCTGGAAGCCTCAGGCAGACTCTGTCTCCAAGTCCTTTTATGGAGCTATGTCTTCCTCAGTCACTGGCCTTCACTTCTTTTACTATTTTTTTATTTTTGAGATAATATGATTCAATATGCTCACGAGTGCAGTAAGTACAAACATTGAGCTGAATAAGAATGATGACTACAGACATGCTAGAGTAGACACTTGCCTTTCAGTGACAGCCCTGTGAGCATACTTTTCAGACCTCGGCTTACTCAGCAAACTGCTACTGTAGTTCACTATGCTGCCCATGGTTAAGGTGGGAAGGAAGCCCAACAAAAGCTGATACGACTATGAATTTCTTCCTTTCAAGGATTATTCTTGTTTCAAAAACTGTGAATACCCAAGAGGAATTACTTAATATATCTTGCCCAGTTTTATAGATTTTTTTTTTATTGTAGGAAGACAGACTTGATAGAAGTAATTGTATTGTGGCTGGAATAAAAAAAACCCATGAATTTATGATTAATGATTCATAATATACTATGAGATAATAATTGTGAACTAGGTATACTATTATAACCCAATGTTATTAAAAATTAAATTCATGCTGAGTTGTGGAAAAAACATTCAGAATTTTAAATGCAGGTAGTTAGATTCTATACTGTTATTTTATTCAATATACTATACTGCCTTTATATCATAAAATTATGCTTATTTTCTTCATGGCATTTATCATAAGGTCTATTTACCTCATGTATTTATTTACTATATTCATATACTTTCTACTTTCTTTTTTAAAGTTCTGTGGATAAACAAGGAGCATAAATTTCCCATTTACAAATGTACACTTAAACACTTGTTGAACTGAGAAGTGTATGCCATCATTATAAGGGGATCAAACCTGGAAAATTTCCACACATTTGGAATGTTAGTGTTCATATTTTGTGCTTCATTATGGTAACAAAACTGGGGAATACCCAAAGGTGATATGCCCATTAGAGTTTTTACAACTATACATATAAAACACAATTATATAATAAGTAAAGTGTTGTGGTAGGATTTGTGTTTTGACAGGTGAGTGTCATTAGGAACCAGTCTTAGAGATGTGTGAAGCGCCTTCTAGTGGATGGTGGCTCTGGTTTGATGCTGGAGAACATCTGACCCTCATGTGTCTAGGTATCACTTTGGGTTGAAATAAAGAGTGATGTCTCTGTTTGCCAGTTTGGGTTTCTTAGAAGAACAAGAAAAGAGCAACTTTTGTTAACAGTTGTTTCTCAAGCCTCCTTTGTATAATGTATTTAGCTAACAATGCATGCTGATTGATTTCTCAAGTATTTCTGTTGATTTTCGAACTACACAGTTCCAGGTTTTTCAGTCTACTTGACAAAAGCACATGCATTTATGCTGATAAGAATTATTCTGATAAGAATCAGAAGCAGAACTACCTGATGGTTTTAAGGCCAATTTTTGTGTTTAACAAGATGAAGATATGCAGTAGACCTTTCATTTACATAAAATTAAAGGAAGATGCTTCAGCAAATGCAAATAAATGCAAAAAGGAACATTTTAATTTTGACTCGTGATTAGTATCAACTATCACGATGTGGTAATAAGACAATAGAGAATTCTGCATTGTATAACTAATGGTGTGAGCTATTTATAAACAAAATATCCTGATTAATTTATTTTATGAAATGTATTTGTTTGATGATGTGTCAGGCTCTGTTTTCAAAGCCTGGGAACTTTGAAAATGGTTTACTACAGAAATCATGGGTACTGCCTCTGTAGCGCTACCCATGTGACATGCACAGTAAAATGGCTGCTTTGTCTTGCTACAGTATTGTTTTAATTGACCACTTAATCTCTGTATATTCACATTTATTACTTACTGTTCAAATTTAGAAGTGGAAACAAAAGCTGTTTTACACAAGAAAACAGTAGACTAAAGTTAATCCCCACATGTCAAGTTCTTCTTCATCATCATCGTCGTCGTCATCATCATCATCATATCATCATATTTGACCCCAGTAATTTCAATGGTTTTGAAAAAGCATCACTATTTTTAAAACAGAAAATATCTTCCTCTAAACAGTGAGCAGATTCTTCCAGCACCAGGAACAGTAGCTCCACCTTATTGCCCTTCCATTTAAATTACAGATTCCTGATTCTCTGTTCTCATTACATGTTGTAATAAAGTGAACAGATTTTTTACATGGCCCTTTCTTTTGAGGTACTTTCACAATTAAATGTGATGTGAAACCTCTTCAACCCATTCTGACATTTAAGAGATATTTTCCATAGTGGTTTTTCTTTTGGTGTGTGATAAAGCATGAAAGGGTGACATATAATTGCATTCTGCACATCTAAACCTATTATTGCTTACCTATACCTACATAGTTTCTAGAAAACTAGTTACAATTGTAATGGGTTTTTCACACTATACTCCCAAATAATCCTGAATTCTAATATTTTTGACATACTGAAATATGTGTTTCCATTACTGCCTCTTTCAAATGGAATCAGAACAAAATTCTCTGAAAGGCTATGTATCCTGTTACTGAGTTAGGCTATGATTATGGAAAATGTTTCCAGAGAGACTAGTGAAGGAAGAATTTTCCTTTGGGGTTTGGGTTCTGCAGTTTACGTACATAGGAGAGCTTCTTTCAGGGTTATCTTATGAGTTCCAAAGTGCTTTTGTTGTCTGTAGGTCTTTGATTTCAAGTCAAGTGACTCGAGAGCTCCTAGCCACGTCTGGAATGGACTTTCCCGTGTTGGTAGATCTCCCACCAACATGGTATATCCTTATGGCAACTACTAACATGAAGGGATTTGGGTTTCACAGTGACAAAGTTTTGCCACTTGTATACAAAACAGTGTGAGGGTATAAGATATAGAAAATGAGCTTACTTTCTGCCATCTGCACCAGTGAGCTGAGGCTGATCCACAGCCCGCTGTGCATGGGTTCTGCCAGGAGAGACCTGTTCTCCCAGGAGTGTTTTCACTCTTGGGCTCAGAGGTGAGAGAGCCACTTTATCTCCATAAATTGTGTGGAGCAGGGCTAGCCAGGAGAGAGTGGAAAACAGGAATTGTGGAGCAGCTGGGTCAAGATCCTTCCAGTCCACCATCTGCACCCCTGAGCTGAGGTTGATCCAGAAGAGTCCTATTCTCCCAGGAGTGCTTTTATTCCTGGGCTCAGAGGTGAGAGAGTCACTTTCTCTCTAATAACTGTATGGAGCAAAGTGACAAAGAGCACACAGGGGCACAAGAACAGTGGAGCATCTGGGACAGGATCCTTCCAGTTGCCATCTGGACCCAGAGCTTGGGCTGTTCGAGAGCCCTTGGTACACACAAGTTCTGCCAGGAGAGAGCTGGTCTCCCAAGAGTGCGGAAACAGGCTTACAGACCCACAGGAGGAACAAGCTCCAGCCAGAAACAGCAAGAACATCTAACCCCTGAGATAACAAGCTGGCAAAAGGCAAACACAAGAATCTCATCAACAGAAACCAAGACTATTTGGCATCATTAGAACCCAGTACTCCCACCACAGCAAGTTCTGGTTTCCCCAACATATTGGAAAAGCAAGATGTGAATTTAAAATCATATCTCATGATGCTGATAGAGGATTTTAAGGACATAAATAACTCCCTTAAAGAAATACAGGAGAACACATGTAAACAGCTAGAAGGCCTTAAAGAGGAAACACAAAAATCCCTTAAAGAATTACAGGAAAACACAACCAAACAGGTGTAGGAATTGAACAAAACCATCCAGGATCTGAAAATGGAAATAGAAACAATAAAGAAATCAGAAAGGGAGAAAACTTGGGAGATAGAAAACCTAGTATCAAGAGACATAGATGCAAGCATCACCAACAGAATACAAGAAATAGAAGAGAGAATCTCGGAAGCAGAAGATACCATAGAGAACATTGACATAACAGTCAAAGAAAATGCAAAATGCAAAACACTCCTAACCCAAAACATCCAGGCAATCCAGGACACAATGAGAAGATCAAACCTAAGGATAATAGGTATACAAGAGAGCAAAGATTTCTAAATTAAAGGGCCAGAAAATATTTTCAAAAAATTATAGAAGTAAACTTCCCTGATCAAAAGAAAGAGATGCCCATGAACATACAAGAAGCCTACAGAACTCCAAATAGACTGGACCAGAAAAGAAATTTCTCCTGTCACAGAATAATAAAAACAGTAAATGTGAAAAACAAAGAAAGAATATTAAAAGCAGTAAGGGAAAAAGTCAAATAACATATAAAGGCAGAATAATTAGAATTGCACGTCTCCTCAGAAACTACGAAAGCCAGAAGATCCTGAGCAGATGTCATACAGACCCTCAGAGAACACAAATGCCAGCCCAGGCTACTATACCCAGCAAAACTCTCAATAACCATAGATGGAGAAACCAAGGTATTTCCATGACAAAACTAAATTTACACAGTTTCTTTCCACAAATCCAGCTCTTCAAAGGATAATAAATGGAAAACTCAAACAAAGGAGGGGAAACTACACTATAGAAAAAGCAAGAAAATAATCTTCTTTAACAAACCAAAATGAAGATAACCACAAAAACCCCATAATTCCACCTCTAACGACAATAATAACAGGAAGCAACAATCTTTTTTTTTTTCCTTAATATAGCTTGATATCAATGGGCTTAATTCCCCAATAAAAAGACATAGACTAACAGACTGGCTATGTAAACAGGACCTAACTCTTTCCTGCATACAGGAAACCCACCTCAGGGCCAAAGACAGATACTACTTCAGAGTAAAAGAACAGAAAACAATTCTCCAAGCAAATGGTTGCAAGAAACAAGCTGAAGTAGCCATTCTAATATCGAATAAAATCGACTTCCAACCCAAACTTATCAAAAAAGATAAGGAAGGACACATGATATTCATCAAATGAAGAATCTACCAAGAAGAACTCTCTATTTTGAATATTCTCTATTCTAATGCAAGGGCACCCACATTCATAAAAGAAACTTTACTAAAGCTCAAAGCACACATTAAACCACACACAATAATAGTGGGAGACTTCAACATCCCACTCTCAAAAATGGACAGATCATGGAAACAGAAAAAAAGAGAGATACAGTGAAACTAACAGAAGTTATGAGACAAATGGATTTAACAGATATCTATAGAACATTTTATCCTAAAACAGAAGAATAGGAGAAACCAAAGCATTCCACGACAAAACTAAATTCACCCATTATCTCTCCACGAATCCAGCCCTTCAAAGGATAATAACAGAAAAAAACCAATACAAGGACGGGAACCACGCCCTAGAAAAAAACAAGAAGGTAATCCCTCAACAAAACTAAAAGAAGACAGCCACAAGAACAGAATGCCAACTTTAACAACAAAAATAACAGGAAGCAACAATTACTTTTCCTTAATATTTCTTAATATCAATGGACTCAACTCCCCAATAAAAAGACATAGACTAACAAACTGGCTACACAAACAAGACCCAACATTTTGCTGCTTACAGGAAACTCATCTCAGAGAAAAAGATAGACACTACCTCTGAATGAAAGGCTGGAAAACAATTTTCCAAGCAAATGGTATGAAGAAACAAGCTGGAGTAGCCATTCTAATATCTAACAAAATCGACTTCCAACCCAAAATAATCAAAAAAGACAAGGAGGGGCACTTCATACTCATCACAGGTAAAATCTTCCAAGAGGAACTCTCAATTCTGAATATCTATGCTCCAAATACAAGGGCAGCCACATTCATTAAAGAAACTTTAGTAAAGCTCAAAGCACACATTGCACCTCACACAATAATAGTGGGAGACTTCAACACACCACTTTCTTCAAAGGACAGATCGTGGAAACAGAAACTAAACAGGGACACAGTGAAACTAACAGAAGTTATGAAACAAATGGACCTGACAGATATCTACAGAACATTTTATCCTAAAACAAAAGGATATACCTTCTTCTCAGCACCTCACGGGACCTTCTCCAAAATTGACCATATAATTGGTCACAAAACAGGCCTCAATAGATACAAAAATATTGAAATTGTCCCATGTATCCTATCAGACCACCATGGCCTAAGACTGATCTTCAATAACAACATAAATAATGGAAAGCCAACATTCACGTGGAAACTGAATAACACTCTTCTCAATGATACCTTGGTCAAGGAAGGAATAAAGAAAGAAATTAAAGACTTTTTAGAGTTTAATGAAAATGAAGCCACAACGTACCCAAACCTTTGGGACACAATGAAAGCATTTCTAAGAGGGAAACTCATAGCTCTGAGTACCTCCAAGAAGAAACGGGAGAGAGCACATACTAGCAGCTTGACAACACATCTAAAAGCTCTAGAAAAAAAGGAAGCAAATTCACCCAAGAGGAGTAGACGGCAGGAAATAATCAAACTCAGGGGTGAAATTAACCAAGTGGAAACAAGAAGAACTATTCAAAGAATTAACCAAACGAGGAGTAATGTAATCCAGTATATAAACAAACTCAAAGACAAAAACCACATGATCATCTCGTTAGATGCTGAGAAAGCATTTGACAAATCCAAATTTCATGATAAAAGTCTTGGAAAGATCAGGAATTCAAGGCCCATACCTAAACATGATAAAAGCAATCTACAGCAAACCAATAGTCAACATCAAAGTAAATGGTGAGAAGCTGGAAGCAATCCCACTAAAATCAGGGACTAGACAAGGCTGTCCACTCTCTCCCTACCTATTCAACATTGTACTTGAAGTCCTAGCCAGAGCAATTAGACAACAAAAGGAGATCAAGGGGATACAAATTGGAAAGGAAGAAGTCAAAATATCACTTTTTGCAGATGATATGATAGTATATATAAGTGACCCTAAAAATTCCACCAGAGAACTCCTAAGCCTGATAAACAGCTTCAATGAAGTAGCTGGATATAAAATTAACTCACACAAGTCAATGGCCTTTCTGTACACAAAGTATAAACAGGCTGAGAAAGAAATTAGGGAAACAACACCCTTCTCAATAGTCACAAATAATATAAAATACCTTGGCGTGACTCTAACTAAGGAAGTGAAAGATCTGTATGATAAGAACTTCAAGTCTCTAAAGAAAGAAATTAAAGAAGATCTCAGAAGATGGAAAGATCTCCCATTCTCATGGATTGGCAGGATCAACATTGTAAAAATGGCTATCTTGCCAAAAGCAACCTACAGATTCAATGCAATCCCCATCAAAATTCCAACTCAATTCTTCAACGAATTAGAAAGGGCAATCGGCAGATTCATCTGGAATAACAAAAAACCAAGGATAGCAAAAACTCTTCTCAAGAATAAAAGAACCTTTGGTGGAATCACCATGCCGGACCTGAAACTGTACTACAGAGCAATTGTGATCAAAACTGCATGGTACTGGTATAGCGACAGAAAAGTAGACCAATGGAACAGAATTGAAGACCCTGGCACAACTACTCTGGAAATCAGTTTGGTGGTTTCTCAGAAAATTGGACATAATACTACCTGAGGACCCACTAATATCACTCTTGGTCATATACCCAGAAGATGCTCCAACATGCAATAAGAACACATGGTCCTCTATAGTCATTGAAGCCTTGTTTGTAATAGCTAGGCACTGGAAAGAACCCAGATGTCCCTCAAGAGAGGAATGGACACAGAAAATGTGGTACATTTACACAATGGAGTAATACTCAGCTATTAAAAACAATGAATTTATGAAATTCTTGGGCAAATGGATGGAACTAGAAAATATTATCCTGAGTGAGGTAACCCAATCAGAAAACAATACACATGGTATACACTCACTGATAAGTAGATATTAGCCCAGAAGCTCAGAATACCCCAGATATAATTCACAAACCACATGAAACTCAAGAAGAAAGAAGACCAACGTGTGGGTACTTCCACCCTTCTTAGAAGGGGGATCAAAATACCCATGGAAGGAGTTATAGTGATAAAGTGTGGAGCAGAGACTGAAGGAATAACCATGCAGAGACTGCCCCACCTGGGGATCCATCCGATATACAGTTACCAAACCCAGACACTATTGCTGATGCCAACAAGTGCTTGCTGACAGAAGCCTGATATAGCTGTCTCCTGAGAGGCTCTGCAAGTGCCAGAAAAATACAGAGTTGGATGCTTGTAGACTACTATTGGACTGAGCACAGGGACCTTAATGAAGGACCTAGAAAAAGGACCCAAGGAGCTGAAGGGGTTTGTAGCCCCATAGGAGGAACAACAATATGAACTAGCCAGTACCCCCCAGAGCTCCCTGGAACTAAAGCACCAACCAAACACACACACACACACACACACACACACACACACACACACACACATGGTGGGACACATGGATCTAGCTGCATATGTAGCAGAGGATGGCCTAGTCCGTCATCAATGGGAGGAGAGGTTTTTGGTCCTGTGAAAGTTCTATACCCCATTATAGGGGAATGCCAGGGCCAGGAAGCAGGAGTGGGTGGGTTTGTGAGGAGGGTCCTGGGGGAGGGCATACAGGGTTTTGAAATGTAAATAAAGAAAATATCTAATTAAAAAAATGACTTAGAAAACGAAAAGCACAAAAGACCTCAGTAGATTGATGCAAGCCAGGCAAGAGGGAGCCATCATATCAACAAGAGGCCTGTGAACAGTTCAGCACAATCCACTCATCTTTCCTGCAGCTTCCCATGGATTATTCATCGTGAGAGGAAGACCTTTAAGGAAGCAGACTGTGGGGCAGGTACATTCTCATAGCCTGCAAGGTAGGCCGAGTAACCATGGAGATTCTAGGAATCCACATAGTTACCGAGCCATACATAACTCTCAAGAAGGATGCAAACATAAATTGCAAACCTTTAAGGACAGAGATAACAACAGTTCGTGCCTTTGGAAAGCTGTCTGGAGGATGCCAAGGTCCCCTGAGTCAACCACAGTCCACATTCCTGTCTGTTCCCCATGTTCTCTGTAGTTTTACAAGCTCTCCTTTCCCTCAGTGTCTCCTCTCCTTATCTTATTCTCATATTTCTTTCTTTCTTGATGCAATTGCTTTTGCATTGTGAACATCCACCTCTGTTTTGTTTTGTTCTGTTTTGTTTTTTTCTTCCTCTAGGGGTTGAACCCTCTGTGGGCTTCCTGATTTGTGATTTGCTCAGATTTGTACATCAGGTGATGTGGAATCTTTGAGTTTCAACCTTAAACTGCAATACAATGGAAGGCTACCAGGTAAACCCAGATTTGGATGCACAGTTCTTAGCCTTTGGCATTTCGTTTTACCTGTGCGCATGGTTCAGGGCAAGGTCAGGCTTCCGCATACGTAGGTAGCATGTGACGAGCTTTGTCTCAATGAAACTTGCGATGCTTGCTATGTCTTCAGCGTGTGCTTCAAAGGGTTTCCCCAGAGCTGCTCCTTTGCTGCAAAGCTAAAAGAATCACACTTTAAGCCTCCTGGCCCTGCTGCCACACAAGCTATCTTTTTAATAAGCAAGATGTACACATGCACATATAATTTTTCAAAACTATGTAAAATCTTAATATTTTGGTTGTAAGTTAAATGGCTCTTGTTCATTATTGTGTGCCTATAATAAAAATGTGACATATTTTACCGTAAACGTTTCCTATAAAATATTTTAAACGGGTGATAGATATTGAACAGTGCCATTGGCACAAAATGTTTTAAAATGAAAGCACACAATAAGCAAAGGTATTAGGAGAAAACTTGTCATAAATCATATTAAATACCAGTGCTTTTATGAAAGCCCAATGGAGCAATGATCTAGCTCACTATCAAGTTTGATTTAATATAATAAGGGCTATCGGAAGTAAACTCCTAGGAGCCATTAACCTGATCAGTGATTAATTCGAGTCTGAATCAGATCCTCTAGGATGTTACTGAAAGAAAAGAGGTGAAAAATTTATTAGGATTTATTGGCAGAAGTCACAGTATCTGAGAAACATGGCAAGAATATGGAATTCTTAATAAAAATTCCAGGAAGCTAGTGGTTTCTGGGCAACGTAGATAAACTGTAGAGGAAGAAATTAATTAATATTTTGAGAGAACTACAAACATTAACAAATGTCAGTAGCATGACAGAGTGGGTCAGCACTTTCTTCTCTCGGAGTTTCCTAATAATCTTGCCGTGGAGGCAACTGGAGGAGGGGCAGCCATATCTCTTACCCACTGACTTTAGTCACAATATGTGGTTCATGGCTCTTTTATATCTTTATTTGTATTTATGGTGGAGGAAATGTTCTCACTGGAGGTAACAATTCATATTATCTTATACAGTCTTGGGTCCTGCTTGTTATTTATACTAACAGTATTGTGAATTTATTTAAAAAATGCAACTTTGTTCACAGTAGGTATCTTGTGTTTTAAAGTATTTTACCAGTTTTAGTTTTATCTAAAAGTAAAAACACTACATGTTCTTCCTTATCCTAGCATTAAATGTTAAGATTGGGAATAAGCTCTGCAATATGGAAGATACAAAGGACCGTGGGCCACAGAAGTAAGAGCTCTAAGGGGGATATTGGAAAAATGAACACAGGGACTCTTACTAGGGAAGGAGCGGGAGGGAGATACTGAGGGAGTGAGGGAGGGGAGAATAACATTAAGGAGGTTTGAGAAAGCCATAAGGGAATGTATTATTTTATGTTGACTTAAAATAGACACATAAAATACATATGCAAGTCTATGCACATAGATATGTATACAGCTTAAACTAAATTATGCTGTGTCAGAGATAATGTTTTCTCAAAGAGCCAGAGACTAACAAAATCTCAATGCGAGGCCTGAGTAATCTTCGTTCCTGTTATTGGTCATGGGAGTTGAAGAGACTCCTAGAACAATGTGGGCCAGTGTTGTTGCCCTGGGTTGCTTCCCTGACCTTGAAAGCAAGAGGGCATTGTGCGAGACAACATCCACATCAGACACAGCACTTGAAAAAAAATCAAGCTGGAGCTGCGCTGGAAGGCTCCTCTCTTAGGTGCAACTTTCATGGCACTGGGAGGTGCTAGGGATGCTTCCAATGGAGAAAAGCAATCTATAGTCTGCATCTATGAAGCTTGTGAACCACATAATGACCAGCCCAGAAAGACAGACCCATAAAAGCCACTTCACTAGTCTTTAGGTCTACTCAAAATGAGGAAATTTATGCTTGGTACTCTTCACCTAGCTAACTAGTGGAGAGCCTACTATGGCCACTTTCCTGAACTAGTATACATTTTAAGTACAGATACACAAGCCTTCCACCCTCATCCCAGAAGCTCCTTTTCACACCAGAGACTTCTTAAAGAAATAGACAACTGGTCAAATGGCAGAGTCCAGCTAACTACGGGCAAACCCAGTTGATCCATCTACAGCAAAACTTGTGTACCTAAGGTTCAGGAAGCCTGGTGGAAGATGGAACAGAAGCCATGTGAGAGACAGAGGGACAGGGCATCTTCTTTAAGACAGTGTCTTCTATATGTGATAGTGAAGATACCCTGATAAATACTAGCACTACACGGATGTGTACAGGACCAGCACAATGACAGCACTAACTGGCATGCCAGCACAGATAAGGAAAGAGGACAAGGCTCACACTAGATCAAGAACTATAAGCAATTAATGGCTACCAAGAGAAGGAGAATCTAACTTCATATGGGAAAATGATGATCCCGGGAGAGCTAAAATAATCCAGAACAATAAAAGAACTCAGTAGGAACCATCACTCCTGACCTCAAGCTGTACTGAAGAGCAATGGTGAAAAGAACTGCATGGTAGTGGTACAGAATCTGACATGTTGATCAATGGAATCAAAGTGAAGACCAATAAATAAACCCACACACCTATGGACACTTGAGTTTTGATAAAGAAGTCAAAATCATACAATGGAAAACAAAGAAAGCATCTTCAACAAATGATGTTGGTCTAATTGGATGTCTACCATGTAGAAGAATAAAAATAGACACATAATTATCACCCTGCACATAACTCAAAAATAAGTGGATCAAGGACCTCAACATAAAACCAGATACAGTGATATCATTGAAGAGAAATAGGGAAATACCCCTGAATACATTGGTACAGGAGACAATTTCCTAAACAGAATACCAATGGCTTTATTTATAATATCCAGAAACTGGAAACAACCTAGATGTCCCTCAACTGACAAATGGATATCTACACAATGGAATACTATTCCACTATAAAAACCAAAGACATCATGAATTTTATAGGCAAGTGGATGCGGATCATGAGAATATCATCCTGAGTGAGGTAACCTAGTCCCAAAAGGGCATGCATGGTATGTATTCACTTATAAGTGGATATTAGCCATAAAATCACCCAGCACAAAACTACAGGATGCCCATGTTTCACTCTACAGACCCATGGAGGCTGGATAGGAAGGAGAGCATAAGCAAGGATGCTTGAGTTTCATGTGGAAGTGTAATGGGATAGTTGTGGAAGACAGATAGAGGGAGGGAATTGGGTGGGAGAGGGGATTGGGAGGAGAGTGGGGCAGTTCTTAGGGTTGGGTGTGGGAAGGGGTAGGGTATGGCCAGATGGCCATGGGAATGAATGAATATGTGCAACTGACAAAAAGAGTAGGTAGGGGGCATCTCCAGGAAGTGACATATACCTGGGATTGGAGAGGTACCCAAGAATCAATGGGGGTGCCCTTAACTGTGATTCATAGCATTGGGAATATGAAGTCTGGAAAGGCTGCTTCCTGTGGCGAGGTAGGCCAGGTGGAGATATAGGGACACTAATATCCACTTACCCCCTACAACTTTAGACTCAAAATGTATCCTCTCTACAAGAAATGCAGGAAGTGAGGATAGAGGAGAGACTGAGGGAATGGACAACCCATAACTGTCCCAGCTTGAGATCCAATCCCATTGGCAAGCACCAATCCTGACATCATTAATGACACTCTGTTATGCTGGCAGACCGGAGTCTAGCACGAGTGTTCTCTAAGAGGATCTTCCCAACAGCTGACTTCGACAGAGGCATCCACCCACAGTTAAACAGTGGGTCAAACTTGGCAACTCTAATGGAAGAATAGGAGGAAGGATTATAACCCCTAACAGGATAGGACCTCCACAGTAAGACCAACAGAATCAACTAACTTGGATGCCAGGAGGGGCTGGACCTAGGCTTCCTGGCACACATGTAGAAAATGTGCAGCTTGGTCTTCATATGGCTTCCAAATAATTGGAGCGGCGGAACCTATCCCAAAAGCTGTTGCCTGTACATGGGATATGTTCTACTTATAGCTGGGCACCTTGTCTGGCCTCAGTGGGAGAGGAAGTGCCCAGCTTAGCAGACACTTGAAGTGCCAGAGTTGGAGGAAACCCAGGGGGAGGAGCCCACCAGCTCAAAGGAGAAGACAAGGGTGCAAGGATTGTAAGAGGAAGTGACGGTGAAGGGGACAGTGAGTGGGATGTAAAGTGAATAAATAAAATAATTATATTATTTTTTAAAAAAGAGGAGATTCAGCCATTACAGAGAGGAGCCCCATGATAGGTTATCCACTCCCACATGGTCAGCTCTAAAATACATACTTATGAGCAACACTACATGACTCTGCCTTCATATATATAGTGTGTATGCATATATATGCATATACAAATACATACAGTATGTGAATATATGCATACATATGTATACATGTATGTGTATATTTATGTAAATGTATATATAGTCATATAAAATAACAATTTAAGAGATCATTAATTTGAGAGGGAGCAGCAGAACACTGGAGGAATTGGAATGCGGAGTGAAGGAGGCAGGAAAGCTGTAGACTGATATTTTCATTCATGTGTGAAATTATTTTAAAAAGCTAAAGCAAACACAACCAAAATAACTTATTTGAAAAAAGTGTAAAATACAAATGCTTCATATTCCTTGTTCAAATTGCTAGTTAATTGATACAGTGCCTTGTTTTATAGATTTACATTGTTTTAACAATCCTTTTCCAGTTTGATGGGTAGAATAGGCATCTTTACTCAGGAAGTAAATATTTACTGAGGCCTGTTACTATACGCCAGCAAACAGTGCTGCATTCACATTCAGATACGAATAAATTAGGTCTTTTTCATGAAGTTTTTGTAATTGTATCTCTATGTGAATTTGTTTTTCTAATCCTTGCCTATTTCCTTTCCTGTTTAATCTTTTTATTTTAAATAAACATTTAAATGTAGAAATAATTTCTTTTCTAGCACCAGCTATTCATACACTTATGTATATATTATGATATATTTACTTGTGTGTGTAAATATGTATATATTTAAGAGATCATTTTATCTCTTAAATAAAATCACACAGGTTTGCTCATTTAAAAATCTTAAACTGAAAGAAACAAGCCACACATTGTGTGTGTTCTTCACCCTTCTGGGTGTGGACTGGCTTTCACCGTCAAGCACGTCCTGAGCAACAGATGTGTGACTCCCACAGAGAAGAGGCTGCGAATGGTCCACCAGGACATTTAGATCCCGCATGGCAAGAGGAAGCCGACCTTCAGACTCCCTCATATTAGACTGTAAGAACACTGAGAGAGAGTGAAGAATAAACACCCTGCCTCCCAGTGTCTGCAACACTCTCCCCTTTCATGACACTCAAGGACAGAAAAGCAATAAAAATGGTCATTCTTAGCACACAAACAGGAACACCTCCTGAAACCAAGCTCCGAGACAACAGTGAAAGGCAGGACAACTTGACAGCTCAGATTCAAACGAGACAGCAGACGCTTCTGGGTAGGTTTTATGTGTATTTGTGATAATCTCCCTTTATCAATCAAGCTTTGTAGGACTGAGAACTTTATTGATTTTATTAAAGATTGCTGAGCTGCTATTTTCAAAGCAGTACATTGTTGCAATCAGCTTTGGAATAAGGTGAAGTGTTCTGTGTTAGAGCTGCAAGTACTCTTACAGGCCAGTCTGTACAGAAGGCTACCACTGGGATCTCAAAAACACTGCGGGTATTTAATGGAACTTTCCGTTTGCTGTGCAGGCAATGCGATGGACTGTGCAGATAAGACTCCAGAAGACAGAACCTTCACAAGAAGTCTTATAGAGAGCCACTGGGCTCTGCTTGGTTTGCAGAAAAAATTTCTTCAAATATTTAGAGGAATAAGACATAGAATCATAGTATGAAAAATGTTACTAAATTATAATTTCAGAAAAAATATTTTGAATTAGGAAAAAATAGCGAGTGTTAATTTTAGTTCAGAAGTAGCCCAAGTTCATTCTCAAATGAACTTGAGAAAACACAAGTACTCACAATATTTAAGAAAAAAACCTGCCGTCATTGGGCAGTGGTGGTGCACGCCTTTAATCCCAGCACTTGGGAGGCAGAGGCAGACTGATTTCTGAGGCCAGCCTGGTCTACAGAGTGAGTTTCAGAATAGCCAGGGCTACACAGAGAAACTCTGTCTTGAAAAACAAACAAACAAACAAACAAACAAAAATAAAAAAACTGTCATCAAAACTTTTATGGATATAATTGTTTTAAAGGGATGGTAGATGTTACAATGAGATTTCAGTAGCGAATTAGACTCAAACTCAAATTTCAATAAGAAAATATATACTTTACAAAAATGGTTATTTTCTAGAAACAGTAAGATGATTATGCTAGAATTAGAAGATATTTTTCTAAGGTTGTTGATATGCTTCCTCAAAGTAATAGATATCCCATCTATCGTTGGATATCATGGACAAAGACATTTCAAAAATTGTAATTCAATTTTTAAAAACAGCACAATAATAACAGATATATTTGTCTTGTTCTCAAAATTGTTTGCCCACAACACTGAGTGTCCATCATTAGCAGGATTTATATGGCTAGTAAGTTAGAAATCTCTGTGGCTGTGTGAGAGGACAGCGAGTCCCGTCTGAGTGTGGAATATCCCTCAGGCTCCTGCATCTGATGCTTTCACCTCAGCAGAGGCATTATTTTGGGGGCACGTTTGGGAGTTGGGTCTAGCTGTAGGACTTTGTTGCTGGGGTGGAACTTACAGGTTATAGCCTGACTCTGTTCTGTTCTGAGCTCCCTGGTCCTTGCCACACATCCTCTCTCCCTCTGAGTCCACCATACCCATCCCAACATCGCAGATTCTACTCTTCCAAACTGTGAGCTGAAACAAACCCCTCCATTCTTCTCAGGTGTTCAGTCCCAGTGATGAGAAAATAACACACACACAAGGCTTTAAATTTCAGTTCTCAGTATTGACAAGTCCAAGCCACAATCATCTTTAAAGTTTACATACTGCTTCTAGATATTAAAAAAAAAAAAACAATCAAAAGATGCTACCATTGATGGTTGACGTTAAGTTTGATGGTTTCTATACTTATGTTTTTCTACCACAATAAAGAATATTATTAAAATCTTTATAGGTTTTTATATCCTTTGCTTTACTTTCTTAATTTTAAAAGTAAAATATGTTCATTAAAACAGACTCATAGTAGTAGTTAAAAGTTTCATTATTTCCTTCTTAACAAATGACAGCAAAGCTAGATCACTAAGGCAGGAGAACACTAAGGGAGCAGAGTTATGAGGGTGAGAATCATAACCCACATAGAGGTTACAATTGTCATTTGACCACCCATACAGCACAGCACAGTATAGCATAGTACAGCACAGACAACCACAGCACAGCACAGCACAGCACACACAGCACAGCACAGCACAGCACAGCACAGCACAGCACAGAAAACCACAGCACAGCACAGCACAGCACAGCACAGAAAACCACAGCACAGCACAGCACACACAGCACAGCACAGCACAGCACAGCACAGCACAGCACAGCACACACAGCACAGCACAGCACACACAGCACAGCACAGCACAGCACAGCACACACAGCACAGCACAGCACAGCACAGCACAGCACAGCACAGCATAGTACAGCACAGACAACCACAGCACAGCACAGGACAGCACAGCACAGACAACCACAGCACAGCACAGGACAGCACAGCACAGACAACCACAGCACAGCACAGCACAGCACAGCACAGCACACACAGCACAGCACAGCACAGCACAGCACAGCACAGCACAGCACAGCACAGCACAGCACAGGCAACCACAGAATAGAACAGCAGAGGCAACCACAGCACAGAAAACCACAGCACAGCACAGCACAGCACAGCACAGCACAGCACACACAGCACAGCACAGCACAGCACAGCATAGCAAAGCACAGGCAAGCACAGCACAGCACAGCACAGCACAGCACAGCACAGCACAGGCAACCACAGAATAGAACAGCAGAGGCAACCACAGCACAGTACAGCACAGCACAACCACAGCACAACACAGCACAGCACAGCACACAACAGAATACACATTTTTAGAAGTTCCCATGGGGAAGCTGCCTACATAACAACTGCCTGAGTCATAAAATAGTCTTTAAAAAATGGAAAAAACATAAGAGACATTCTGTGAATGGACCATAGTGGACTCAAATTCAAAATAAAAAGGCTCTAAATTAGGTGACTGTCTTATAGTTTCCATGCTGTGAAGAGATACCCTGACCAAGGATAACATTGAATTGGGGCTGGTTTATAGGTTCTGAGGTCCAGTATAATCAATGTGGGAACATGGCAGCATCCAGCAGGCATGGTGCTGGAAGAGCTGAGAGTTGAACATCTTGTTTTAAAAGCAAACAGGAGAAGACTGACTCTCAGGCAGCTAGGAAGGGGGTCTCAAATCCCACCTCCACAGAGACATACTTCCTGTGACAAGGCCATACCTCCTAATAGTGCCATTCCCTGGGCCAAACATATTCAAACCACCATAGTTAGCATGGTAATGCACATCTCTAATCCCAGAACTGAAGAAGTTGAGGTACATGGATTTCTATGAGTTTAAGGCCAGCATGGTTTACAAAGAGAATTCCAGGAGAACCAGGGCTGCATGAATGCACATATGCACATGCATGCACACACACACGCATACTCTCTCTCTCTCTCTCCCTCTCCCTCCCCCTCCCCCCCCCTCTCTCTCTCTCTCACACACACACACACACACACACACACACTCACAGAGACAGACACATAGACAAACTCTTTCTCTCCTCTTCTCCCTCCCCCTTTCCCTCTCCCCCTCTCTTCCCCCTCCCTCTCTCTCCCCCCTCTCTCTCCCACACACACATGCACACACACACATAACCCATTTAAAGCTCTGGCTAGGACACATTTATTTTAAAATATGTACACACACCACATGTACACATAAAAACATTCCTGGCTCCAGAGAAATGGAAAGTAGGATGAGAGTAAGCTATCCTTACACATCTATCAGAATTTTAGTAAAATAAGAAGCTGGTATGATGGTTTAAATGAGAGGTCTGCCATAAATCTCAGCCATGTGACCACTTGGTGCCATTGTGGCTCTGTTTGGAGAGGGAGGTGGCCTGGCTGGAGGAAGTCCTTGCAGTGTCACTGACACTGGAGCTGAGGTTTCAAAGACTATTCCCAGTAAGCTCTCTCTGTGTCCTGTTTGTGGTTGGAGATATGATCCCGCTGCTCTTGGCCCCCAGTTCCAGCTAACATGTCTGCCTCTTGCTGTCCCTACCATCACGGATTCTAATCCTCTAGAGCTATAAGCCAAACATAAATCCTGTCTTCTAGTACTTGCTTTGGTCATGGCGTTTTATCACAGCAATAGAAAAGGAACAATTGCGGACAGTGTCTGAAGCAATGCTGCAAGCATGACCCCAGTGGTGAAGGTGTGTGGGACTGACACATCCTCTCACAGGGCTCGAGAACAAACCTAGGAGATGAGGAAACGTTGTCCAGACTGCGAACTCATTTTCAGATAAAACCAACTGGATTCTGGAGCACCTGCATGCCCTACTCCAGCCTCTAGGTATTAGCTGGGCGATTATCCCCAAAGGCTGCGGTTGAGTTTGCATCTTTATCTGCTTCACACCACAACCCTGTGCACTTCCAATCTGTAGCGAGATGAGGATGCAGACGAGGTTATGAATTTCTAGAAACCTAGCAAAAATCACATGCTACATCATCAGCTGGAGCCTCTGATAAAAGAGAGAGGTTTTATATTTTCATGTTTGTACTTCAATTTTGGGAGTTGTTATTATCTTGTTCAATAAAAGAATCAGTCCTCAACAGATTAGGCAAAACCATAACTAAAGAAGCAGAATTATCTCTTTATTGTCATGGATAAAGGATCAGTGTTAAAATGCTGGGAATTTAGATGATTCAGAAATTACAAGTAGTTAAAATTTTTAACTTCACTGTTAAGCTTGAAACTGAGACTAGTATAGTTGATTATACAATGTACGTCCATCCTGTGGAGGTTTGTACATCTCCAGTCATCCATCAACAAAAGGGATACTTGTTATCTTTAGCCAGTTTATTATGTAATCAGTTTTTATGTTTACTCCTCTGAAAGACACATTTCTGTGCTTGCATATATACATATATGTGATGATTTTTAATGACTGGACTTACAAGATTCCTGCTTAATTCTTTCCACAAGAACCTTTCTTAATAGCAACTATCTCACAATCTCTCTCTCTCTCTCTCTCTCTCTCTCTCTCTCTCTCTCTCTCCCTCTCCCTCTCCCTCTCCCTCTCCCTCTCTCTCTCTCCCTCTATCTATCTATATCATCTATATCTATAACTCAGCCTTGTCTCTATGCCCTTTACCCATGTTTAAATGTTTTCAAGTTGTTAGGTTTTGTTCTTATGTGTTGGAATTGCTGAGTAAGAGTATACAATTCAATTAAGCAACAATAACAAGAAACTATTGCAGCATATATATCACAAGAGCACGTTCAGTCCACTGTAACCATACCCACGAGGCACTAAATCTCTGGATTGTCCACCTTACCCACAGAAGGTGTTAGTGCTATTCACTCCATCTACTCTTTGCCCCGTGGAAAGGCAAGAATGCTATCTCATCTACTTTTGGTCACTAGTGTAACCTGTGGAGTTTATCTGCCATGTGCATGGATATGTTGCTTGCTTACAAGGTCTGTTAATTGTCAGATTATACTGTTCTGATGTTTACTGACTTATTTTCATTTGGAAAATGTATAACTGGAGTTTTGCCCAGTATGCAACTGTATTAGCTACTTTTCTGTTTCTCTGATAGGACACCACAACCAATGCAACTTACAAAAGGAACTGTCTAATTGGACTCACAATTTCAGAGAGTTATAGTCCATATCACTGAGCAAAGGCAGGGATAGCCCCACCTCACACCACAGGTATGAAGCAAAGAGTAGATCAGGGATAAGGTGAGTCTTTGAAACTGCAGATCCTGAGGGCAGTGACACACCTTCTCCAAGGCCACACCTCCTAACTCTTTCCAATGCATTGTTACAGCTATCAATATTTTTGTCTCTGGCTTGTGCTTTAGGAGGCAGATGGGAAAGTTCCCTATCTTTTCGTTACTTGGGAACACTGAAATAAATAGATAAAAGCTCTGAGTTCAGTTCCTTTCACCTTCTCTGTGCACCACTTGATTATTATCCTGCCAGGGTTTAGCAGAATAATATTCAGCGCTAGTTAAGAAGTTAGTTTGTTTTTCATGTTTTGTACCCAATTTGTTAAATTTTGTTTTCCTACAAAATCATTAGTTTCATCCAGAGTATCATAAAATCTGTCATTACAGTGAAGAACACTGCATTCTGAGAACATCTTAAAACCTGTGCTCCAAGGTGACCTCAGCCAGAATTGCCAGAACTTGGATTATTTTGCTTTATTTATTTATTTATTTTTTAAGAACAGCAATCTCAGATAAATCTCTTAATTTTCTTTTTCCTGACTCATTCTTTTTGGCTTTATTTCTCCCTCTTGGTTTTCCTTTTGCTAATGTCTTTCAGTGGTTAATTCATTTCTTTCAGTTTTTCTTATGCATAAGTTTGTTGTATGCTTCTGTGATTTCTCAAAAAATATAGTTTTTAATTTTCATGTCTCTTATGAGCGCTAGTTAAGAAAAAGTGAGCTTATTATTTTTCAAAACTCTGCCATCTGCTTTCTTTCTCTCTCTCTTTCTCTCTCCTTTCTTTCCTTCCTTCCTTCCTTCCTTCCTTCCTTCCTTCCTTCCTTCCTTCCTTCCTTCCTTCCTTCTTTCGCAAGGTTGGGACTTTGTATGGATTATCTGCTTAGCACATTTGCATCTTGTCTTTTATATTCATACTAATTTTTATTAATTCCCATAAGCCTGGGATTTTGGCAAGTTCTGCTTTTTTATTTCTTTTTGAGATAAGGTCCTAGTGTGAAGCTCAAGGCTGGCTTTGAACATATGATGACCATTCTTCTTAGCCTCCTAGGCACTGGATTACAAGCAGAAAGCATGAAGGACATTTGGGGAAATGTTCTGTCTTTGTGATATAATTTCACAGAAGCCCAGGGCCAAGGGGCTGTTCTTTGTCATAGGGATAAAGGGCTGAGAATGAAGCCAATGTAGAAGAAACCCAACAAAGATGCAGAAGTGGCAGTCAAGATGTGTTCTCTCGAATCAAAGTATTAAAGAAAGGGCCTGGAGAATCACCCCATCAGTAGGGGCTTGCTTTCCAAATAGGAAAGGCTGAGTTTGAGCCCCAGAGTCCACGTAAATGTCAGGCATAGTATGTGCACTTGTAATTCTGGTGCTAGGGAGGCAGAGAAAGCAGAGTCCCTAGGCTTACAGGCTAGCCACCCCGCATAGCCACCCTAGCATAGCCACCCTAGCATAGCCACCCTAGCATAGCCACCCTAGCATAGCCACCCTAGCATAGCCACCCTGCATAGCCACCCCGCATAGCCACCCCGCATAGCCACCCTAGCATAGCCACCCTAGCATAGCCACCCTAGCATAGCCACCCTAGCATAGCCACCCTAGCATAGCCATCGTAGCCTATGTGGCGAGGAGACTCTGTTTCAAGAAAAGGTCTGCAATTTCCGAGAAATAAAACCTGGGGTTGATCTCTGACAACCACATGCATGTGCAACATATGAACCCACATACCTGAACACATTTGCACACACATATATAAACACTCTTAAATTGTGAGAAGTCTTTTAATAAGCTATTGATTATTAAGCTATTTAATAAGCTCTTGATTATTTTGAATGAGTGGTTGAGATTATAGAATTGTAGGATATAATGAAAAATTTTAAAACTTAAAGACTAAATTGCAGAATAAATTCTAGACTAAGATGCAAGAAGCGATAAGAATCTATTATATCAAATAAAATTAGAAATTTATAGGGCAATTCCAAAGAGATGCAAGATATTAAAGATCCCATTAGTAACAAACTCTTACCAATTCTGAGACACATTTACATGCTAATTGCATTTAAAGTCTCAGTGTCTCTATGAAGTCTATAAGGCAGGTATTATTGCCCCATTTCCCAGGTATTAAAGCTGTATCAAATCACCTGGTAACCTGCTCCACTTAGTAGTAGAAGGCTGGGATTTATGCTTATATAAAATTTTCTGCTTCTATAAGCTCTGTGTCTTAACCCACGTGTCAGCCTTTTTCTCCCAGTGTCCAGCTCTCTGGTGGAAATTATGCAGACCTTCTCTCTCCAGGTTGGCGATTTTCTCCTGGATATAAACTTTCTGGATACCACTTGATCTTTATGCTTCCATTTCCTCATCACATGGAATTCCTTTAAAGTCCTGTCTTCATGTAAGAAGAAATTATTTTGGGCTGAAGGCTCACTTGTAGACTGGACTCTTCTCCTTAGCTTATCTGTGTGCCATTTCACTTGAGAACTGACATTTGCTATGGTCACCTTTCCCAGGAGAATGGGAAGGAGGCAAATGGAGAAGCCAGCAAATGTGAAACAAGCTTCAGCCCCTAGGGCTCACTGCTCTCTCTTTCATTTCTTCTTTCTCTGTCATCATGGTGGCCCATTGGGGGAACACTTCCTGGTTCAGCCACTTCTGCCTTGGACATAATTAATGAGAGTTAACATTTGTGCATGGAAATAGAGTTGCCTTACAGATTAAGATAGCATTAGCATCCCAGACATGACTTTCCAAGAAGAGGGAAAGTCCTTTGGTGTTCTAGTTGCAACAGGCAAAAGATCCTCCCATGTCTCTGAATTAGGCATGCAAAGGTATTAGCTAAGGTTGACTTGTTTGTGTGTGCTGTTGGGAATTAAATCCAGGGCCACGTGCATGTCTATGTAGACTGCCACTAGGCTATGCATGTGCATGCACACACCCAAATCTCCTTTCTATCAGCTGTTTTCCTTCAGTCTTTAAAATAAAATTACACTTGGTGTCTGCAGCTCTTGGCAGATTATATATATTTTTTCTTTCTTCCATCTCTTCTTGTAGGTTAATAGATGTTGATGAAGGAGAATTAGACAAAACCATTTAGCTTCCATTCTCCAAATTCCTTCACAGAATCTTTGAAATTCCCTTTCAGACACTAAACTAAATGCTCAAAACTTCAAGTGCCTTATCTTAGGAATTAACGCTTTTTCTACTCCAGTGGGTGTCTTCTCTGCTCCCTCAAGGGAAGGAAGCACATCTCTCCTCTGTAGACTAACCCCAGGTGGTCCCACATTTTCATTCTTTTTCATGGGGATGAGGGGTGAATGAGGAGCTCATCACAGGTAACTCCCAGCAGGGCGCCCCACAGACCTACTCAGGTGTCTCCCCAGGAGAGACACTCGCTGTGTAGGGCTAAAAGATGAGGAGAATTATGCTCCCATGTCACTGGACCTAAAAGGACCTTCAGGGTCTCCAGAGCAATGCTTTTCAGCCAACTAGGCCATAGTGTGACCTCTACTAAATACATGGAAAAGAAGGCTACTCCCTGGGTGACTAGCTGTTGAACGACACTTAGAAGTAATTAATCATTCCTATTCCTGTTTGTTAAAATAGCTGTGCCACAGCCTTGCTTTTTTTTCTTCCTAGTTACCCTTAGATCGGAGGTGTGGCCACTGAGGCTTCATTCTGCCGTGTTTCACCTTGGTCTGACCAGCCAGTAATTTGTGTATGCTCTGAAGCTTGCGTATGATATGCATTAACCTTCAGGACTTTGTAAAGGGATACCTCAAACTCTAGCTAGATAATGGGTAAGGCAGATAGAAGCGGGGAAAGGGAGAGATAAAAGGATACAATAAATTTTACTTTATTCCCTGGCATTTTAACTCCAAAGCTACAATTTTAAAATGGAGATGACGTTAACAAGTTTGCTTATTTGAAAGTAGTTGTTGGTGTTGTCAAGGAAATATATCATCCCAGGCAAACTCAGTTCTTGTGCAGTTGTTCTAACAGCCAGCATTTATTGAGCACCCTATGTTTGGCATTGGAATTGTCCTTTATAAACAGTATCATATTAAAAACAATCCTTCAGAGATGGTTTCTTGTTAAATATTATTACTCCCAGTTTTCTGACGAGGAAATTGGGTTGAAGAGACGGCATTGGATCTTCAGACAGGATACAAAAGAACTACTATTCAAATCATGTCTGCAGCTAACCTCAGTCTCAGGTAGTGTGTGGCACTGCCCCTCAGCTGGCTGACAGTTATCAAAGACAACTTTGCCATTAAGGACCATTTCTACCACATCTGTCTTTCTTTTCTACTCTACCACCTGTCACTGTTTATCTGGGTCTATCTGCCTCTCCCTCCTCTCTCCCCTCCTCTCCTCTCTCTTCTTTCTCTCTCCTCTCTTCTCTCTCATTATCCCACTGTCTCATCACTAGATTACCATTAAAATAGCAGAGTGTAGGCTAGGTAGGAAAACTCATAAGTCAACATCTATTGAACAAATCACCAGGTAAAACAGTTTTACACCTATTAACTACTCTACTACTATACTTCCCTGTTTTGAAAGGAAATAGAGTTGGTTAATTCCAGAAGGACAGAAGGATAGACCATGTGATGGATGAATAAGGAAAGAAATAGTGGGGGTGCCATGGTCAGAGTTCAAGCATGCTCACAGGGCTTGATGGCTGGGCTCTAGGGCAGGCCTTGGGCTATTGTACTAAGCCACCAGGAAAGCTAGTGGCTTCCTTAAGAAGGACTGCTCCCTGGGCACCACTTTCTGAACTATCCATTTTCTTTTGCAGATAGTACCTATAGGAAAATACCTTTCTCCAATCTTTCTTACTAGTTAAATGTTCTTCATAGCTTCATACTATTTAACTGTAAGTAGAAAAGTTAAGTTCTGTGAGAGGGTATATTTCCTTCAGGAATGTTGGTATAACTACCCTAAGTCCAGGGAACTAACAATTCTTGGTACTTTTGACAAGACATAATTTTCAAGTAGTTGAGAATTAAAGGAATGGCAATAATCCACAGTCAATATCTTTGATTTCATTTCTATAGGATCTTCCACTTTTTGTGACATTTATAGCCATATTAATTATTTTGTAGCAAATGTGCTAAAATACATCATACCAGCTCACAGTTATGAAAGCACCGTGACAACACTCCCAAAACATCTGATTTACAATATTGTTCAACTTGGAAAGCATGTATACATGCATGTGTGTGTGCACGGTCATGCGCACACTACCCCCACCCCCACATATATGTACATGCATGTATGTGAGCATGGTATAGCAGGCTGACTGAGGTTGGCTGAGCTTAGTTGTATACAGTTGGTCTCAATTTAGTCACGATAGCTGACTACACGTTAGCTAGGATTTGGAGCAGACATGTGTGTTCCAGGAGGCATGCTCTCATGTGCAAGGCAGGATGTGTGAGGACAAGACAATGGTACAGGTTCCATTTAAGGCTTTGCTCATTCCTGGCCCATTGCACTGACGCCCAAGGTTCTATCTTCAGAACATGAGCAGGGGTAGACAGACTGTGCTCTGGCAGGGATGTGCTGAGCCTGGACTGGTAACTTCATCTGTAAAAGCAAAGACTTCTCTAAGGATTTATTTACTACATTCTTAATGTGCATACCCTGGTAGGAAGACACACTAAAAAAACAGGGCTCTGTGATCTACCATTCTTGCTTTCCTTCTATTGGCCCAGGTGCCATTTGGACAGAACGAGTTCTGGAATTCCACCCTCCAGGACACCGGCAAATTGTTTTATTGGAAAACTTTCCATGTTCAAATAATGGTAAGCGTCCCTGCAGGGCTGCCCAATGTGCAGAGCACTCAGACACATATTGAAAATGTCAGAAGGGATGAGATGACATGCAATCTTCTACAAACTGACTTTGAACACAGACATCTACTCACTTCAACTTTTTAAAAAGAATACAAAAAGTTTATATAATTCATCTTAGGAAATAGTGTCCTAAGACAACTTCTCTGTTTCGTTTTAGTTCTAATAGAGCTAGCATCTGGTGAACAGCCCAGTTTGGAGAGAAATGTTTCTGGAAAGGATTTGAAGAGAGGACCTAGGGGGTTGAGGACATCACACCACAGACAGGAGCCCTGTGCTACTGGCCTGAGCTAGAACACTCAGCTCCAATTTATATGTCACGTTACCAAGTTACTTCCAAGTTATTCAAATCTGGTAGCATCTCATCATCTTCTAAAATTTCTCCTTAAGCACGTCAGAGATGTATGTATGTATGTAAAGGGTACTATATTTGTGTATATCTAGCTTTTTCTGTAGCCATGAAAGAATGTAATTCTGAGGTCATTTAATCCTTACTGTTACATCAGGCATGAATCTAGTTGGTATAAAATTAACAACATCACCAATGGATTATTTGCCTTCTGAGGATGTATGTTTAAATTAACACCTTGGTTTTATGCTGTGCTGAAGAACACCTTTTGAAAAACATCTATGAGGGCTAGGAGAGTTTTGGCTCACTGAAAAATATTTTTTTACACCTAAAATTTTTTATGCAATGTTGTAAATCTGCAAAAAAGTCATTTTAAACAGCTGAGATTTTTATGGCCACTCAGGGATAATAAAAAGTTTGAAGAATATATTATATTATGTAAATGAGGAGAATATATTAGTCAATATTATGACTTTAAAAAGGGAACTCGCTCTTAAAAACAGAACAAGGGGGAATTATTCACTGGTCTTTCAGGGAAAATGTCAGCATGTTTTAGCCGATACCATAAGCCTCTTTTCACTGTATCCTAAAACCCAAAGGCATGTGATCTTCCGGCTATAGGAAACAGTGATTCCCCCCATGGCCCTTAATTACAGCACAGCCTTCAGAATGTACAGTTCCTGGCAAGCATCTTAGGGGTTAACCCCGCACCATTAAAGATGCACATGAGAAGATTTCAAATGTATACAGCACTTCTACAGATGGGAGAGGAGGGTGGGCAAGGTCTGGCCCCAGCCTGTAGGTGGTAAAGCCAGGCTTAGAAGATCCTGTCATGGTCACACCATCCATGAGCAGAAAGAGACACCCAGAAACCCTCCTGCTTTCAAATACAGGCTTTTCCAGGTCTGTACATTACTGGCTGGAGTATTCTGTTTGTACGTTTGTTTTCTGACCCCACTACTGTGAAATTTGTCAGTCTTCATCCTGTCTTATGATTTTGAAAAATGATAGGGGTAAGAATTAGAGGGAAAAGTGGTGCTTTCAAATTTAAATGTTGTGGCTGAAAAGAGGCACAAAATCGGTGTGAGAAAAGCAAGGCTCCAGAATGAAACTGGAGAGCGATATCTGTGGGTTTCCACATAGAGACTGTTTTATCCGTCCACGTTCGTTTGCAAGCCACTTCATCCTAGGAGTAAGGCTTTGAAGCAGCTTGGGAGGTTCTCTGATGTAGAGCCTGGCTGCAGGTGGTGACTGACACCTCAGCAGAAAGGAGTTTGTCCTTTTCCTAGAGAAATCATTAGGATTTCAGGAATAGGGCAGCAGGTGATAGTTAGCTTACACAGCAGTCTCCAGGTCCAAGTGTAGAAAGAAGAGAGCCCCGCCCTCTACCAGTACCCCACCAGAATCCGCTGAGGGTTCTGTGTAAACATCTTTCACTCCTAAAAGGAGTGAAAAGTGAGGAAGTGAGGTTTGGACCAACCCAGCATAGAAAACAACGCTTTACCAGGAGACGCTGCCCCAAACCCTGTCTGCCAATGAATGACTCAACTGCCCCAGACTAAACACACCAAGGGAAAAAAGGTCCATCTTGACATTTTGCCTAGCCATATGTAAGGAAAGAAATCCATATGATGTGATAATCCTAACACTTTTAGAGTGGAACTGTGATGAAATATAAACTTAATATTACAGCAGTGAGGACAGAAATTATTTACTGATTACTTATATCTGACATGAATTGTGCTAAGCTCCCTACGTCTATTTAATTAGTCATGCTAACAGTACTTTCATTTTACAGATGATAAAATGTAAGCTTGAGGGATTTGATTGACATCTTCAAGGTCTCAAAGCTACAGTAAATAACTGACTTTGGATCCCAACTCACAAAGCACAGTGCCCAGCAGGCACACTTTAATTTATACTCTTAAATACTATAGTACAATATAGTCTTTTAGTCCTTGCTCCAATAGGACTGGCAAAAATACTGGCTACTAGACATTAGATGTGTGTGTCTACAGAAATCTGTCTCAACTGGTGAAAGAAAGCATTGCATTTATTTATTTATTTATTTATTTATTTATTTATTTACGGTGGAAACTCCTTGGATTAAAATGTATCTGTTGGCTAATACAGTGAACCAAAAAGCAATATGCATTAGTTCTCATTTGGTTGGTCCCACATCACATGTACTGTGGGTCACACCTCTTCATGCACAATACAACCACCAGTGCAGGAAACTGTGATTCACTGGCTAGCACTGTGGAACATCCTTTAGCTGCATGTGGTCCCTGCTACCATGCTACATCCCTGGATGCTCAAGAAGCAGATGCAGGCTCTTTCCCATCACCCACCCTTTAGGAATACCTGCCTCACTAGTCTCTGTGAAGATGCACAGAAGAAAATGACTGTATGGAATGGAAGAAGACATACACACCAGCACTCTTTAGTAATGATTACACTAAGTATTGGGCATGAAGAAACCTGGTATGTCTTTAAAATTTTTGTAAAAGATTTATTTTTATTTTACATGTATGTGTGAGTGTTTTGCCTGAATGTATGTCTGTATACCACATGCATGGAGCTCCTGTGAAGACCAGAAGAGGCATCAGACACTCTAGGACTGGAGTTACAGTTGGTTGCTAGCCACCATGTGGATGCTGGAAATTGAACTCAGGTCCTCTGGAAGAGCAGTCAGTGCTCTTAAGTGCTGAACCATCTCTCCAGCCCATACAAATCCTTTTTTTTTTTTTTTTTTTTTTGCAAACTCCCCTGACACTACATTTGACAGTGCCTCTATCACTGATACCATGTGTCAGTCACCTGAGAATGTCCTAGTTTGTTGAGGAATTTCTACCAGTGCCTCAATTTATCAAGCAAACTTTTGAAAATTGGTACTATGCAAAGGTTGGCAGTGAGCTGATGAACACGGGGGGGGGGGGGGGGGAAGTCCAGGTCAGCTGTCAAGTCAGAAACAGCTTAAATGTAAACCTCATTATGAAGTGCACTTCTAATTTCAGGGAGTGCGTGGCTGACAACACTATCATGAACATAAATAAGAAAACCAAGATGAAAGCATTCATGATATAAAACAGTAGTCAGTTCTATTCCAAAATGTACAGTGAAGCGCTCCAGACCTGTGACTTCCAGTTTCAAGTCTATGGTCCTAGCTAGGTATCTCTTTCCCCTTTGCAGTGGGCTGAAAGGTCATATTCCTCACGTATTTTAGTACAGAGATGCAGTGTTTTGGAAGTTGTTCACTATGTAAAAGGGTCTGGGATGGAGGTTTGATCTCCAGTGTGGCAGCACTAAGAGACAGTGAAGCCTTCATGATGAGGGTGAGTGCTGAGTAGTGAGGTTGTGGGGACATTGACCTTAGCAGGGCTAATACTGAACCCATGAATTAGCCAGCTTCTGACAGTGCAAGGTGTTTTAATTCAAGGACCATCACCTATCTATCGTGCATGACTGTTTTCCTTCCCGTTTCTGTACCTTCTCTGCTGCCACTCTTAATGCCACTTCAAGAGAAGGCATTAAGGAGGCTCTCCAAAACTGGGAGTTCCAGTTTCCAAATCTATGAGGCAAAGATGTTTGTTTTATTTTTTGGAAGCACTCTCCCACTGAGATTATAGCCCTGTCAAACTTCATTCTAAGCAACAGAAAGTTGTGTCATAAGAGGTGGGAAGTGCTGATTTTCCAGTTAGAACACACAAAGCTTTAGCTCTTAAACAACAATACAAACTATAAACCACTTTCACTTTTTTTAATAAACATGCAACTGACCAAAGACCCAGAGCCCTGTGAGCTCATGCGTGTGTGTGCATATGTATGTGTGTACATGTGCATATGTGTGCATGTACGTGCATGTGCTCATGTGTGTGTGTGTGTATGTATGTATGTACGTATGTATGTATGTATGTATGTATGTATGTGAGTGCCTGTGTGTGTGTGCATGTGTATGTGTGCATGTACCTGTGTGTGCATGTACATGTACAGGTAGGTATGCATGTGTGTATGTGCATATGCATGCGTGTGTGTGCATGCATGTGTGTGTGGGTGCATGTGTGTGTGTGTATTGCATGGTCATCACAATAATTTCCTGAGAAAAATAATTTTTTGAAATGCCCCATTACTTGTTTTTCTTGCTTTCTTCTTCTTTTTTAACTTAAAGTATGGGGTTATTATTATTTTTAAGTGAGTATTTTTCAAGGAAAACAAGTCTGCCGGGATATGCGCTCCAACAGTGTTGCCAGAATCAGCAAATAAACTGCACAGTATTTAGTAATGGTAGAGTTTTGGAGGGATAATTATTTAGTATTAGTGTGTCACAGACCATAAAGCATCAACAATGTCTATCTTGGGTAACAGAATTATTTCTGCTTGTAATTTGCCTCAAGGCAAGCTTCCTTTTACCTGAATTCACTGAAGAGCCCTTCAGAAGGAAAGAGTAAAACTCAAAAGTAAGACTCAAAGAGAAACGGGATTTAGTTCAGTCAGGAGAGTGCTTGTCCAGTATCAATGAAGCCCTAGGTCTGGTCCCAGGATGGTATATCTCAGGGGTGGTGGTCTGTACATGTAATCTCAGCCTCTACTGACTGGTAGAGGCATGGCAATCAGAAGTGCAAAGTTATGTAGCTAGGTGGTGAGTTTGAGGCCAGCTCGTTACATAACACCTTGTCTAATAAAAGAAAAGAAGAGAAAAAGATAAGGAAAAAACCCCAAGAGACTGAGGTATACTTGAGACATCCAGGAGTTAGGTACTAAGCAAAGACTGGGGAGGGTGAAGAGAATTAGGAGGGCCTTTGGATGAGCAGGAGACACCTATGAACTCTTAACGTGTCAGAGAGGGGTGGGGCCTCAGGGTCCTCTAGGGAGACAATGCTTCTTGGGAACCAGTAGGATTTCAGCACAAGAGAAAGGGCTTGTCCCGCATCAATGAAGCCCTTTGGTTATAATGGTGTGTGTGTGTGTGTGTGTGTGTGTGTGTGTGTGTGTGTGTGTGTGTGTGTGTGTGAGTGAACAGAATTCAGTATATATGTATGAATTTGTCAAAGAATGAAAAAAAAAGTTGTTAAAAAGTGGAGCAACCAGGGATGAATTTCCATGTTGAATGTGCCAAGCCCTGTGTCAAGTCACCTTGTTCTCCCTAGCCTAAGATGAATAAAGAGGAGAAGGAGATGGGGTGCAGTGGCAGCCCGAGGCAAGCTGCTGGGAAGACAGGAGGGACAGTGTGGCCTCCGAGGTCACTCTGATGACTATAGGGAGACTCCATCTTAAGCCATTTCTGATATTGCCAAGGCTCTGTGCTTAAGCAAACAAAGATGCCACTGGATATATTCTGAATGAATTCTCTAATTTAAAAAGTTATAAAATGTGGGAAGATCAAAAGCAGAAGTGTGCATTGAAAGCTCTACGTTCTACTAGGTGCAGGAGACCTGGGTGCAGAAAACTACACGAACCCTAAATATTCCCTGGAATGAACACTGGACAGTAGAGCTTGGCAGTTCCCAGAACATGAGCTGTTCAAACAGCAGCAACAGGGTCCTTTTGGATCTACTGTGGAACCTGAGAGACAGTCAGAGAGCAGCACCCGAAACTGCTGATAACATAATGATGGGAGGGGGTGTGTGTGGTTAGCTCTGTTATGTGTTTAACAACTGTGATGGCAGAATATCAAAATATTATCATGGATTCTCTAGTTTTAGGAGAAATGGAGAGAGATAGAGAGTGGGGATGGAGGAAAAGCAGGAAGGGAGAGAGAGGAGAAGAAAGGAGGAAGACAAAAGAGGGGATTGACCAGTAAGCGACTCATGCTTCAGAATAGAAAGCTCAAGAAGAAAAGAAATTCAGGAATTGCCTTAACACATAGTGCTTTTTCTACCCAGTTTTAAGTTCCTTTATTAGAAAGGAATCTCTAATATAAAAGGAAAAGCTAGGGCATTAGACCTGAGAAAGGTTCAGTCACAAAGGAGTGTCGCCATTGTCCACGCGGGGTTTCCCAATTCATATATTTCATGACATTTCCAAAGCAGTCAGGGTAGTGTGGGTCCTATTACTGAAGTGGCTTTTCCAGTGCTACTTAACACCTTCACAGGAGCTGTCATCTGTGCTGTCCCCAAGGAAGTGACATGAATTGGAAACCTCCCTCCCCTCCTGGGGAGGCACGCTCCTCATGCTGGCCTCTCACTCCAATTAGAAGCTCTTTGTTTAGATTGTAACCCTGATTTAAAAAAAAATAAAAAGGGTAAATAATTGTAAAAAAAAAAAGAGGGGATCGAGAAGGGAGAGGTATAGGGAGAGGGGAGGAAGAGGGATAGAGAGAGAAAAACACAGAAACTAACAGATGTCTGACACTGACCAGGCAAACAGCTTTAAAATAGATGTGTATTCTTACCCAAATTAAAAATACCATATGACTTGTTTATATTAGATTAACTGCTTCTGCCTCTTAGTCAGCCAGACCAAAATTTTCACATCCACTGCCTTCCCATGCCAAGTGCCTGACTCTATGCAGGCTGGAGGGCAAGAGGGAAGTTACTGGCCCGTAGCTGATACAGGTGAATTGAAATGGCCATCCTGTTTCAACTCCATTTTTCCTTTGCTTAGACAGTTCTCAGCCCTTTACCTCCCTTCCCCCAGTGGTCACGTCTGCCTTGGCAACATATTTAAGATTTTCATGGCCTTGATTCTGGGCTAGATATATTAACCAAAATAACTGGCAAGTTATATCTAAAATAACTACTATGCTCTGCCGGGAATAAATGCTTCAAGGTTACTCTAACCCTCATTCAACTTTGATGTATCTTTGTGGGTTTTGCCTTTAAAAGTGCTGCATGGAGACACAGAGCCATTTGAGAGAATAATGAGACACTTCCTGGTCTATGCAGCTGTTCTAGGCAATGACCAGCCAAATAAACAGGAAGCAATAGAGCAAATGGAGGCTGTGGCTGAATCTTTGAGGAAGAATGTTGGAGAGAGATGAAAGTGGATTTTAACCAGCAGGAGGCAATGTGATGAAACTTTTGTCTTAAAAAGGAACATAGAGCAGCCTCGATGACCTACAGATCAGCGTGAGATAAAGATGTTCGCTAATGTGCTGGGATTGTGAAAAGAAAGCACACATTTTCTCACAAAAAAACTGCTTAGCAAGCCACCAGAATGAGGAAAGGAAGTCAGAGTCAGCAAGACCAGACACGCGGGTGAAACATGAAGACTTCTGCACACAGCACAGCTGTTCCACACACCAATACAATAGGCAATGTCCATGGTTACCTATGTGAGACACGATCAAGTCTATCAAAATTCCAGCCAGAATGCAGTGCTGTTGGTTGTTGATGGTTGCTCTTCTTTTGGGACATGGCCATGAGTAGGTTGTCCACGCCCCAGTGGATGGCACTACACCCATTCACATTTGGATGGTACTAATTGGACCCAGAGGGTTAGTAACAAAACAAAACAAAACAAAACAAAAAGAAAGAAAAGGAGTACATGAAATTGGGAGGGGACAGGGGTCACTAGGGATAGTTGGCAGGAGGTTTAGTGGTCGATGGATAAAATCACAATACATTGTATAAATGCATGAAAATATCAAAGAACAAATCAAATACTATTAATGATAGAAGAGCTGAAGTATTAAGGGCTAGGTTAAATATTTCTAGATGGTTGGGTCCTTGTCTCTGTGCAAGTTTAAAAGGGAGGAAATGCTAGTATTTACCGCCTAAGCACAAGGTCAAGATTTAGGTTCACAGAGATGCAGCGTCTCATGATAATGACATTGTTATTCCTGAATATTAAGTGGATTTCATTAGATGCATTTTTTCATTTATGAAGATGAAGATATGACTTCTCTTTCTTTCTAACTGTGGCAGAATAATGAACAGAATATCATTTGACTAAACATGTGCTGCTGACCTTGACAGTGAAGAGTCTTCTCGGAAGTCATCAGTTAGGTCTCCATCTCTTTGGAAGGTGTCCCCTAGCACTGTGTACCAGGCCCATCTCAACAGTACAGGGCACGGCAAGAATAGGAATGAAAGACTGAATTCTATATCTCTAGCTACTTTTAAACTATAAATCAAGTTAGCAGACCATTAAATAAAACATGTTCCATGCTCCTGCCTCGACATACACACCCCACCCCACCCCCAACCACCTGGAAAATGAGGCTCAGATTAGAATTCTCAGAACACTGAGTCCTCTTCAGAAGCATGACAGAGCAGTGCTTTTAGTCCATCCCAACATTCTGCAGCTAGGCATCCCCTCCCTTCCCATTTCTGCCTCCACCAGAAGTGTCTAACTGTGCTCCCACAGTGCATGTGTTGCAGGACAGTGACAAATGAGGTCCAATGTGTGTTTAGGTGACAATACCAAATTACAACATCAAAAAATGGGAATACCTGACTCTATAACTTCAATCACAGGTTTTTCTTCATGTTCGTAGGCAATCAGTGACATGGGCCACACAGGCAAACATCCATTTACAGTCCCCCTCTCTTGTCACCAGTAGGTGTGGACACAGAGCCAGCAAGGACCCTGTTTAGGAAGGTGGGTCTAAAGAGGTCTTTTCTGGTGCCAGAAGTTAGTCTGAGCAGCTTGTATAGAGAGTGCTAAAACCTAAGGTGCTTGGAGCTGGGATGAGTAGGGTCCTCTCACATGCTTCCTTGACTTGGCCTGCTAAAGAGGGTCACAGATCAGAGTCTGGGGCCAGAGTGGCGTTCTTTGACACCTGAAGCCAAAGAAAGCCAAGGGAATCCTGTGGCTGGATCTATGGGAAGAAGTGCTTCTAGCTGCCCAATAACAATACTTTGTCATTTATAAAAACATTTATACTTCTCCTTCTGTTTATTTACTTGGGTGTATGTGTGCTTACACACTCATGTGCCAGCATGGACACGTGGAGATCAGAGGAGAACTTACAGTGGTGGGGCCTCTCTATCTACCCTGTGGCTTCTGGGGATTCAAGTCAGTTTTTCGGGTTTGATGGTCACATGCTGGGCAGTCTCATAGGTGCCTACCCATTTGTTTCACTTCTTTCCCTCTAGGCTTTATCTCCCACGCCTGCCCTGCCCACTCCTGTCATTACCTCCTAGCACACAGTGTTTGGCAGCTGGTACTGATGTTTATGAAATTAAAGAAATGATAGCCATCTCAATATTAGCCTTTACCTTTTAAAACTATTTTTAATTGTTTTTTTTTTTTTTTTTGCATATGGTATAGTCTGATAAGGGTTTCCCCTCCCCCACATCCTCACACGTCCTCCCTGCCTCTCCACTTACCTATCTCTTTCATATTGGAAGAGCTATATGCAAGCCACCAGGGGAACACTGGCCACAGAAGCGGGTGTCATAGCCTTATGGCAGGGAAAATAAGCAGAGAACAGAATCTCTTTAAGTCAAAACTATTGAGGCTAGACAGATCACTCACTCGGGATGCAGTAATTTCTTTTTTTCAGGCTTTGTGACACATGAGTGGTTATGGTATTTTAGAATGTAGGCGCAAGATTGGAGTATGTTTTGAGATGATCTATTTCTTATGACCAAGTAAGAGATGAGTTCACCAGGGAAAGTCAGCGAGGAAAGATGTGGCTCAAATAATGTCTACTCAAATAATGTCTGAAGTTTTGTTTGGGCATAAGGGAAGAAGCTGCCTTGAGAGCGATCGTTCACTTCAGTTGTGATTGGCGAGTAGAGGACACACTGATGTGATATGTCACTGTGCACACCCTCCCCCCAATTCCCTGTGGCAGAAGCACAGAACCACATCAGATGACCCTTCTCAGTCTATCTCAGTGGCACAATTGCAGGGTGCTTATCTGTGGATGGTTGAGGAAATTGGTACCTAGGAGAAAACTTCAGGAAGCAGCCAGGAGGCAGTAACTCCGAGTAGTTAACAGCTGAGATGGAGACATGATTGCCCATATCAGTGACAGCTGTCAGAGAAGCCAGGGATAAGGGCCCATTAGATTCCCCCAGAAAAGAAGCCAGTGAAGTCTCTGAAAGGAGAGTATGAGACTTGAGGGCACCTGAGGGAGGAAGAGTGACGCTTTGTATCGGGAGAGGGTAGAGTGGGGACTAGAGGAATGCCATGATGAGCCCATCTGTGATGTGATGGAAAGGTCCTTGGTGATGAGCTAGAAGGAGGGGCTGGGACATGAGATGGGGGCGGGGCAATAAAGGGAAAAAGGGAGGCCTAGCATCACTACCCATGCACTCAGCCTGCAGTCCTTTCTGCAGACAGAAGGGTCCAAGAGTGTGGCTTGGAAAATTCTAAGCAGCTCAATCACACACTTCCCTCTTTTCAACTGGGCACTGGCATTAACGGGAAGCGTGGTCTTAACGGGAGCCATACGAATCTGTCAAAGAAAACCCTGAAGCAAGAATAAAACTTAGAAGATGGATTGCCGGAACATCTTCCGGAAACATCTTGGTTCCCGGATCCTGCCAAGACTAGTCTGCACAGGTGAGAGTGTGGACTACAGAAGCTAACAACTTCTGGGACAGGTGGGAGCCACAGAGCTTTTGTGGCAGACCCCGTTTCTCGCTCCAGACATCCGGGCACCCTCCCTGCCAGAGGAGAGGTGTCCGCCTGGCCCGGGAGGCCATTGCTGGAGCATCTGCTGGAGACATCTTGGTTCCTGGATCCTGCCAAGACTAGTCTGCACAGGCTTCAGACATTCAGGCACCTTTCCTGCCAGAGGAAAGGTGTCCACTCTGCCCTGGAGGGTTTTGCCTGAGCATACGCGGGAGACATCTTCCTTCCTGGATCCCACCAAGACTAGTGTGCACAGGTGAGAGTGTGGACTACAGAAGCTAACAGCTTCTGGGAGAGGCCCTGCTTCGGGCCTTCTTCATCTTCTGCCAGGAGGCAAATCCCATCAACAGATATTTGTGCACCTTCTCTGCAAGAGGAGAGCTTGCCTGCAGAGAGTACTCTAACCACTGAAACTCAGGAGAGAGCTAGTCTCCCAGGTCTGCTGGTAGAGGCTAACAGAATCACAAAAGGAACAAGCTCTAACCAGAGACAAATATAACAACTGACTGCAGAGATTACCAGATGGCGAAAGGCAGACATAAGAATCTTACTAACAGAAACCAAGACCACTCACCATCATCAGAACCCAGCACTCCCACCTCAGCCAGTCCTGGGTACCCCAACACACCAGAAAAGCTAGACCTGGATTTAAAGGCATATCTCATGATGATGGTAGAGGACATCAAGAAGGACTTTAATAAATCTCTTAAAGAAATACAGGAGAACACTGCTAAAGAGATACAAGTCCTTAAAGAAAAAGAGGAAAACACATCCAAACAGGAGATGGAAATGAACAAAACCATACTAGACCTAAAAAGGGAAGTGGACACAATAAAGAAAACCCAAAGTGAGGCAATGCTGGAGATAGAAACCCTAGGAAAGAAATCTGGAACCATAGACACAAGCATCAGCAACAGAATACAAGAGATGGAAGAGAGAATCTCAGGTGCAGAAGATTCCATAGAGAACATGGGCACAACAATCAGAGAAAATGCAAAATGCAAAAAGATCCTAACTCAAAACATCCAGGAAATCCAGGACACAATGAGAAGACCAAACCTACGGATAATAGGAGTAGATGAGAATGAAGATTTTCAACTTAAAGGGCCAGCGAATATCTTCAACAAAATTATAGAAGAAAACCTCCCAAACCTAAAGAAAGAGATGCCCATAAACATACAAGCCTACAGAACTCCAAATAGACTGGACCAAAAAAGAAATTCCCCCGACACATAATAATCAGAACAACAAATGCACTAAATATAGAATATTAAAAGCAGTAAGGGAAAAAGCTCAAGTAACATATAAAGGAAGGCCTATCAGAATTCCACCAGATTTTTCACCAGAGACTATGAAATCCAGAAGATCCGGGACAGATGTTATACAGACACTAAGAGAACACAAGTGCCAGTCCAGGCTACTGTACCCAGCCAAACTTTCAATTACCATACATGGAGAAATCAAAGTATTCTATGACAAAACCAAATTCACAAATTATCTTTCCACGAATTCTTCCCTTCAAAGGATAATAACAGAAAACACAAAACAAAACAAACAAACAAAAAAACAATACAAGGACGGAAACCACGTCCTAGAAAAAGCAAGAAAGTAATCCTTCAACAAACCTAAAAAAAGATAGCCACAAGAACAGAATGCGAAATTTAACAACAAAAATAAAAGAAAGCAACAATTACTTTTCCTTAATATCTCTCAATATCAATGGACTCAACTCCCCAATAAAAATACATAGATTAATAGACTGGCTACACAAACAGGACCCAACATTCTGCTGCTTACAGGAAACCCATCTTAGGGAAAAAGACAGACACTACCTCAGAATGAAAGGCTGGAAAACAATTTTCCAAGCAAATGGTCTGAAGAAACAAGCTGGAGTAGCCATTCTAATATCAGATAAAATCGACTTCCAACCCAAAGTTATCAAAACAGACAAGGAGTCATACTTATCAAAGGTAAAATCTTCTAAGAGGAACTCTCAATTCTGTATATCTATGCTCCAAATACAAGGGCAGCCACGTTCATTAAAGAAACTTTAGTAAAGCTCAAAGCACACATTGCACCACACACAATAATAGTGGGGGACTTCAACACACCACTTTCGTCAATGGACAGATCAAGGAAACAGAAACTAAACAGGGACACAGTGAAACTAACAGAAGTTATAAAACAAATGGATCTAACAGATATCTACAGAACATTTTATCCTAAAACAAAAGGATATACCTTCTTCTCAGCAACTCATGGTACCTTCTCCAAAATTGACCATATAATTGGTCACAAAACAGGCCTCAACAGATACAAAAATATTGAAATTGTCCCATGCATCCTATCAGATCACCATGGATTAAGGCTGATTTTCAATAACAAAATAAATAATAGAAAGCCAACATTCACGTGGAAACTGAACAACACTCTTCTCAATGATACCTTGGTCAAGGAAGGAATAAAGAAAGAAATTAAGGACTTTTTAGAGTTTAATGAAAATGAAGCCACAACATACCCAAACTTATGGGACACAATGAAAGCATTTCTAAGAGGAAAACTCATAGCTCTGAGTGCCTCTAAAAAGAAACTAGAGAGAGCATACACTAGCAGCTTGACAACTCACCTAAAAGCTCTAGAAAAAAAGGAAGAAAATTCACCCAAGAGGAGTAGATTGCAGGAAATAATCAAACTCGGGGGTGAAATTAACCAAGTGGAAACAAGAAGAACTATTCAAAGAATCAACCAAACGAGGAGCTGGTTCTTTGAGAAAATCAGCAAGATATATAAACCCTTAGCCAGACTCACTAAAGGGCACAGGGACAGCATCCGAATTAACAAAATCAGAAATGAAAAGGGAGACATAACAACAGATCCTGAAGAAATCCAAAACACCATCAGATCCTTCTACAAAAGGCATACTAAACAAAACTGGAGAACCTGGATGAAATGGATAAATTTCTAGACAGATACCAGGTACCAAAGTTAAATCAGGATCAGGTTAATGATCTAAACAGTCCTATATCCCCTAAAGAAATAGAAGCAGTCATTAATAGTCTCACAACCAAAAAAATAAAAAACAAAAAAACAGGATCAGGTGGGTTTAGTGCAGAGTTCTATCAGAACCTTCAAAGAAGATCTAATTCCAGTTCTTCACAAACTATTCCACAAAATAGAAGCAGAATATACTCTACCCACCTCATTCTATGAAGCCACAATTATTCTGATACCTAAACCACAGAAAGACCCAACAAAGATAGAGAACTTCATACCAATTTCCCTTATGAATATCAATGCAAAAATACTCAATAAAATTCTCGCTAACCAAATCCAAGAACACATTAAAACAATCATCAATCCTGACCAAGTAGGTTTCATTCCAGGGATGCAGGGATGGTTTAATATATGAAAATCCATCGACGTAATCCATTATATAAACAAACTCAAAGACAAAAATATGATCATCTCGTTAAATGCTGAGAAAGCATTTGACAAATCCAACACCCATTCGTGATAAAAGTCTTGGAAAGATTAGGAATTCAAGGCCTATACATAAACATGATAAAAGCAATCTACAGCAAACCAGTAGCCAACATCAAAGTAAATGGTGAGAAGCTGGAAGCAATCCCACTAAAATCAGGGACTAGACAAGGCTGCCCACTTTCTCCCTACCTATTCAACATTGTACTTGAAGTCCTAGCCAGAGTAATTGGACAACAAAAGGAGATAAAGGGGATACAAATTGGAAAGGAAGAAGTCAAAATATCACTTTTTGCAAATGATATGATAGTATATATAAGTGACCCTAATAATACTAGCAGAGAACTCCTAAACCTGATAAACAGGTTCAATGAAGTATCTTTATATAAAATTAATTCAAACAAATCAATGGCCTTTCTCCACACAAAGGCTAAACAGGCTGAGAAAGAAATTAGGGAAACAACACCCTTCTCAATAGTCACAAATAATATAAAATACCTTGGCGTGACTCTAAGGAAGTGAAAAATCTGTATGATAAGAACTTCAAGTCTCTGAAGAAAGAAATTAAAGAAGATCTCAGAAGATGGAAATATCTCCCATGCTCATGTATTGGCAGGATCAATATAGTAAAAATGGCTATCTTGCCAAAAGCAATCTACAGATTCAATGCAATCCCCATCAAAATTCCAACTCAATTCATCAACGAATTGGAAAGGGCAATCTCCAAATTCATCTGGAATAACAAAAAACCTAGAATAGCAAAAACTCTTCTCAAGGATAAAAGAACCTCTGGTGGAATCACCATGCCTGACCTAAAGCTTTACTACGGAGCAATTGTGATAAAAACTGCATGGTACTGGTATAGCGACAGACAAGTAGACCAATGAAATAGAATTGAAGACCCAGAAATGAACCCACACACCTATGGTCACTTGATCTTTGACAAGGGAGCTAAAACCATTCAGTGGACAAAAGACAGCATTTTCAACAAATGGTGCTGGCACAACTGGCGGTTATCATGTAGAACAATGTGAATTGATCCATTCCTATCTCATTGTCAAATCTAAGTGGATTAAGGAACTCCACATAAAACCAGAGACACTGAAACTTTTAGAGGAGAAAGTGGGGAAAAGCCTCCCAGATATGGGCACAGGGGAAAAATTCCTGAGTAGAAGAGCAATGGCTTGTGCTGTAAGATCGAGAATCGACAAATGGGACCTCATAAAATTGCAAAGCTTCTGCAAGGCAAAAGACATCGTCAATAAGACAAAAAGGCCACCAACAGATTGGGAAAGGATCTTTACCTATCCTAAATCAGAAAGGTGCCTAATATCCAATATATATAAAGAATTCAAGAAGGTGGATTCCAGAAAATCAAATAACCCCATTAAAAATTGGGGCTCAGAGCTAAACAAAGAATTCTCACCAGAGGAATACCAAATACCTGGAAAAAATGTCCAACATCCTTAATCATCAGGGAAATCCAAATTAAAACAACCCTGAGATTCCACCTCACACCAGTCAGAATGGCTAAGATCAAAAATTCAGGTGACAGCAGATGCTGGCAAGGATGTGTAGAAAGAGGAACACTCCTCCATTGTTGTTGGGATTGCAAGCTTGTACAACCACTCTGGAAATCAGTCTGGCGGTTCCTCAAAAAATTGGACATAGTACTACCAGAGGATCCCACAATACCTCTCCTGGGCATATATCCAGAAGATGTTCCAAAAGGCAAGAAGGACATATGCTCCACTATGTTCATAGCAGCCTTATTTATAATAGCCAGAAGCTGGAAAGAACCCAGATGCCCCTCAACAGAGGAATGGATACAGAAAATGTGGTACATTTACACAATGGAGTACTACTCAGCTATTAAAAAGAATGAATTTATGAAATTCCTAGGCAAATGAATGGACCTGGACAGCATCATCCTGAGTGAGGTAACTCAATCACAAAAGAACTCACATGATATGTACTCACTGATAAGTGGATATTAGCCCAGAAACTTAGAATACCGAAGATATAAGATATAATTTGCGAAACACATGAAGCTAGGGGAGAACAAATTGGGAGCAAGCCACCCATGGAAGGAGATACAGAGACAGAGTTTGGAGCTGAGACGAAAGGATGGACCATCTAGAGGCTGCCATACCCGGGGATTCATCCCATAATCAGCCTCCAAAAGCTGATACCATTGCATACACTAGCAAGATTTTGCTGAAAGGAACCTGATATAGCTGTCTCTTGTGAGACTATGCTGGGGCCTAGCAAACACAGAAGTGGATGCTCACAGTCAGCTATTGGATGGATCACAGGGCCCCCAATCGAGGAGCTGGAGGAAGTACTCAGGGAGCTGGGGGAACTGCAACCCTATATGTGGAACAACAATATGAACTAACCAGAACCCCCCAGAGCTCGTGTCTCTAGCTGCGTATGTATCAGAAGATGGCTTGGTTGGCCATCAGTGGAAAGAGAGACCCATTGGTCATGCAGCCTTTATATGCCTCAGTACAGGGAAACGCCAGGGCCAAGAGGTGGGAGTGGGTGGGTAGGGGAGTGGGTGGGTGGGTGGGCGAGTGAGTGTGGGAGGGTGTGGGGGACTTTTGGGATAGCATTGGAAATGTAAATGAAATAAATACCGAATAATAAAAAACAACAAAAAACAAACAAACAAACAAACAAAAAAGCTTAGAAGATGAAGTCCAGACAGGGTTGAAGAAAGTTTACACTTGTTCCCAGTGCCTCTACACTCTGCAGCATCCCTTTCAGATTACAAACATGGCCAACTTGTCTTTGGAAATGGGAAAACTGAGCCTCAGCCTTTCTGAGCTCAGGTGGGAAGGATCTAGGTTGCAAACATAGGCTTGCTGATTGCATTCTTATATACAGTCCCATGAACAGCTTCTGCTTGTCATTGTCACACCAAGGCTGTGGAGTCTGACTGCTTCTTGGCAACCCTTAAGTGCTTCAATTATCAGTGCGTTTATTATGATGAGTTTAGCATAGGATAATTATCTATTATTGATCAAGGATATGATCAAAGCAGGCATGCTACTTTCTCTCATTTTTTAGAACCATCAAGAGTCCCAGAACCCAAGAGTCCCGGGTTCTGAGATTGTAGGCACTCGCTGCATCTGTATACTGCATACAGGATCTAGGTGCTTCTGAGTAGACTCTGTTCTTTGAGCAAAGACTGCTGCCTTTCTCTTGGCCTGATAGCTTTATGTTGGTCTCAGGATGGTTATGTGGGACCATTACGTCTTCACAAAAGGTTAGGATGTCTTTTGTTAGATTCTTTTTAAAAATTCCTACATGGCTCTTTTTACTATTAGATTATTTGTTACTAATAAAACAAAAATCATTCTTTTAATAAGGTTCTGGTTTAGGTATTTTATCTCTTTATTTGTATGTGTGTGTGGAACCCAGAAGTTGATATCAGTTTGTCTTCCTTGACTGTTCTCCACTTTATTTATTCAGTCAGGGTCACTCGCTGACTCTTGGACAGAACTCTTTGATTCTCTTAGTCTAGCCACGCAGCTTGCACTGGGGAAATCCCTGACTCTGCCTCCCAATGGCTGGAAATGCTGGTGGTTGCCACGCTTGCCTGTGGGCCTGCGTACTAGAGGCTTTCTGCAGAAATCTCTGGCCAGACCTGGTACGAGGGTTCTGATGAAGGGAAGCGAATGTGGGCAGGAAGGGAAGTCGCTTCCCTGCTTCCGCTGTGCTGGTCAGATCCATCTCCATCTCCTCCGGGCTGCCCTGAACTGAGTTGGGTCGGCCTGGACCCATAAGAAGCCGACTAGCCAGGGAGGTGTGCGGCAGGGCCTCAGGTAGCGCTTCAGGAGAGCCTATTTCTCCTCAAGTGTTACAGCTCTTAGGAAAAAGGCTCGGACAACCTAGTAGTTCTCGCACACCTTTTATTCCCTGGATAGGACTTTTATGCAGTTTGGGGGATGATTCAGAGTTTGATAGCAGGTACTTTTCATTGGCTTGGATTGAGAGTTTGGGGGAACCTTATTTGCATGTGGGAGGGCTTGGTACTATGTGATAGATGCGCAAACCTCTCTGCAGGGGCGCTGTGGGAGGCTGTAGCTACTTGACAGGAGCTAGGTGCCCAGGAGTCATGGAGTCCCATGCAGGTGGAATCCTGGAGTCCTGCAGTCCCATGCAGGTGGAATCACCACCGGGGGCTCCTGGGTTCCAGACCTTTGCTCGACCGGGAACCAGGCTATCTGTACACAGCCCACCACCTCACACTTTGCTGGATTTTACATGGTTCTGGGATATGAGCTCTGTTCCTGGTGTATGCAGGTGAGTTCTTTATCCCGTGTGTCATCTCCCTATCCCCATCCCACTTTTTTCTATGTATCCCAGGCTGGACTTGAACTCGTGATTCTCTGCTTGCACTCCCTGAGTACTGCCATTACAATATTTCTGTTTTCCTAATATGAGTACAGCAGGGGGAGCAGAGTGGGCTTCAATGTGACGGTTTCCTGCGTGTGTATAACGTGATTTGTCACGTTGCATCCTTGTTTCTCTCTTTTCTCTTCTCCCAGTGGCCTCTTTCTGACCTGGACTAGCAGGTTATTTTTCAGTGGCAGGGTGCCAAGAAAGAAGGGTCAGGAGATCAGAGATTAAGATGATCAAACAGGTGGGCTCAGGAGGTTTTGTACAAGCTTCGTCCAATGCCAAACAAGCTTATTAAGAAGCCCAACATCTTATACATATTATTTCCAGTGGAGAAATGAGACAGAGCCAGCAGAAGCAATAATACAATGTTACACAAGAGGAATGCAGAATATCTTCAGAACATTTCAGACTGAGCACACAGGGAGTCAGAAGAGGTGCATGCTCAGCATCCAAAGTCAAGTTCCTCCAAGAACCCGGCCCTGGCTCTATGCTTATTGGCTCTGTCGAGCACATTCCTGGACTTAGAAAAGGAGATGTGGTCCTTTGCCGTACATCAGGGACACAGGAAAACCTTGGACCAGCCCAGCCTCAAGACCCTTTATTCAAATAGTGTCCCTTCTTTTAGCTACCTTTAAACAGTCTAGGTCCCTGTATCTGAGGGGCACAAATGTCACTAGTCTTTAGAGGGTGACTCCTTTTGCTAAGCCTGGCTCTTGACGGGATCAGTCACTGCAGTCACAGATTCCTCCTCCAGTGGGTTTAGATTTACTATGTAGAAACAAATTTGTTTCATTTCGCATTAAGATAGCATTGGCACCCGGTTTTCATAGATAATTGCCTGCCTGTGTCAGGGATATAATGAGAAAACCTGTTAGTATTTGTTTCTTCATCACAAACTTAGGTCAAGTTGCCTTTTGCATTAATCTTTTGTTTATTAAATTAGCCACAGAGTCAATATGTTTTCATATCAACAGCACACCAATAAAGGAAAGTAATAGTATATTTTTTCCTGATACTGGGAAAATGGTTAAAGTGTATAACAAAAAAGAGGTTGAGTTAAGAGCGTAATGAAATTGAGTAAAGTGTTATATAAAAAAATCAACACTGGAGTAGGTAACTTCTGCCAGGCCTTCCATCTTCACTTCTGCCTCCCTAGAGGGACAGTAGTGGCTACTTTCCACATTGGACTGTGCCTTTATGGATGTAGTACAGTCTTGGACAAGACAAGCAGTATCTTCCTGTGGCAGCAAAGGCAGGCAGGCTTACCTTACCATCTCTCCTAGTTTTTTTTTTGTTGCTATGATAAAACACCCTGACCAAATACAACTTAGGGAAGGAAAGGGATTATTGGGCTTACACTTCCAGGTTGCATCCTTGAGGGAACTCAAGGCAAGAACTTAGAGGGCATCCTTGTACAGCCCAGGAAGACCTGCTAAGGGAATGGTGACACCTAAAGTAGACTGGGCCACCTGAGATCAACTGTTAATCCAGACAATCCTTTACATACCTACTTACAGGTCAATCTGATTCAGGCAATTCCTCAGTGGAAGATTTCCTTTTTGGTGACTCTAGGCTATGTCAAGTTGACTGCTTTTAGTAAACCATCCATTTAAAAATCTTCCACTTCCCCAGGCTTGAGGTTCATCTCAACTACAGTCCTTTCACTGCATATACAGGCATCACTGAGCCTCCCCTACATCAGCACCACGGGGTTTGGAAATACAGTCTCCAATACAAAGGAGGAGATAGATGCTCTCTACTCCTTGCTATGCCTTTGTCTTTGACCAGAAGTCTCATGGATTTTACTCCTGTCCATAGCCTCTGGCTAGCTCTTCTTAGCTTGCAAATAAAGTATTGCTTCATAGTTACTCAGCTTTTAATGAGCCAGTAACTAGTAAAGGAGCAATGTAATTTGTACAAAATATATCTGCATTATTATTCTCTGTGACATGTAACTACATTGCATGGAGTGGCAAAGGGTATGGCAGTGATAGCTGGAATGGAGTCTGCCACTCCTCTGACTTCATGCTGAGGAAGGTACCCTGCCTAGGTTTGTGGATGGTCTTATTCAAATCGTAGATTTCTTTGAATATAAAAGAGGGAGGCCAAAGCCAGGGGGAGAATTGAAGATTTGACACTGATGTCGTTGAAGAGAGAAAAAGGATCCTGGAACTGAGGACAACAGTGGGCTCCAAAACTGTGAAAAAAAGAGGAAATAGATCCTCTCCTTTGAGCCTACGTAATGACACTCTGACATTAACCCAGAGACCCAAATTGTACTGGAGGATAGTAGATAGAGCTGCTTAAGCTACTAGATTTAGATCATTTACTACGATGGGCATAGAAAGTCAAATGCAGACGATAAACTAAACATCTTGGACTGGGAAGGCCTTGTTGATGTTTTCCACATAACATATATCTTATGATCCTCCCTTAGGCATCAGATTAAATCTATTGCCTATATGAAGGCAATACCTATTCTCATCTTACCTCAACTTTTCGAGAGATGCCAGTCCTCTGAACCCCTCCCCACACTGTTCTTTATCATTGTTCTATATTTTCTTACTGTAGGGATTTCCACAGTCACAATTAAAATCAAGTTTGTTATTTTTCTGAAACTGAAACAGAATGTGTGTGTGTGTGTGTGTGTGTGTGTGTGTGTGTGTGTTTGAGATTTATAGGTTTTCCTTTTTGGTGAGAATCTGTCTTCATTCTAAGATTATATTTTTGCATTTTAAATTTAGAATGTCCTTTAAATGAAATGATGTTGCTAGAATATAGTGGCCTCCCTTGTTTTTTTCCCTCCTTCTTAAACATCTTATATCCCCCCCCCAATAAAATGTTAGTAGTTTGACTTTATTTTTAAACATAGAGGGATTACTTGGATTCCAGTGATGGGGAACAGGGTTGGTGGCTTCCCTGGGCTCCCTGGCTAGCTAGCCCAGGCTAACCAGTGTCATGTATATCTAGGGAAGAGCCTATCTCAAAACACAAGGTTGAATGCAACTAACACCTGAGGGCTTCTGACATCCACAGATTAGTACTCTTCTGAACACCTGTAGAAAACACACATGTATGCATGTCCGTACACACATGCTCATGGGTTGGAAACCATAGTTCTCAAAGCTTTCAAATGCTGTTCATTCACGGTACCTTGTTCTTCTCCTAAAGCACGGATCCCATTGTTATTGCTCTGTAAATTTTATGAACAATATTCTTCATAAGGGAGAGAACAGGACTGTTTTAGATTATATTCCAGCCTAACCCAGTTCCTGACATGAGACAAGCACACACTATAATTTTGAATCACTGACACTGAGTTAGAAAATACGCATACAATGATTCTCCATGAATTAACATCTCACATACTATGCCAGCAGGCAGGAATGCTTAAGGTAAACTTCCAAAGGTTACATATTGGATACAAAAGCTGGACTTTTTTTTTTTTTTTGGTTATTGTATGCTTCTAAAATGAAATCTCTACCCTAAATTTCTAGCCTAAGAAACCTCAGCCAGTGCCACTGTATTCTTTGTCAGTTCTGTTCAAAAATTCTTGCAATAGTTAGTAGCTAAAACAAAACAAAAAATCCCTCAAAACCTTCCTCCTCCTCCTCTTCCTCCTCTTCCTCCTCTTCCTCCTCCTCCTCCTCTTCCTCCTCCTCCTCTTCCTCCTCCTCTTCCTCCTCCTCTTCCTCCTCCTCCTCCTCCTCTTCCTCCTCTTCCTCCTCCTCCTCTTCCTCCTCTTCCTCCTCCTCTTCCTCCTCCTCCTCTTCCTCCTCTTCCTCCTCCTCTTTCTCCTCCTCCTCTTTCTCCTCCTCCTCTTCTTCCTCCTCCTCCTCCTCCTGTTCTCCCTCTTCCTCCATAAATAAGAGCTAGCTAATTGGGTCCCATTTCTCTCCACTTTTGCCTCCTGGTAAGCACAGGATGGCACTCTTGTGCTCACTTGAGTTCTAGAGAACACGGAACAGATTTTGTGGCATTTTCCTGTTTCTCTCTCTGCCTTGTCTTTCCTCATTCAAACCTTGCACTCTCTCAGTTCTTCTTCTATTGTGTTTCTGTGTATGGGAAACCACCAGGCACACCTTTTGAGAGAGAGTCAAGCTCAATCACTTGACTTAATCACTGCTGAGCAGAGGCCCATGAGCTTCCATGCCGATCAGCTGGGTCTACGTACTCAGTTCTCTCTATGGTGTCTCATTTCTCTCACTGTCAGGCAGTAGCCAAGGGTCACCCTATCTCTTTGTGGTTTGCTTAAAGACTATTTAGATAGAGGAATCATACATGTTTCAACCCAAATCCACCTTTTGGGTATTATATTCTCTATATAATGGTTTAAAAAGGGAGGTTTTAAAGGCAAATTTCAAATTTGTGGTTTTAACTCTTTGTGAAATGACTGTTAAGATTAGACATATATTTCCAGCAGGTATCTATGCTAAAGTGTACAGTGGTTCTCTGTGAAATGACACTGGAAAAAGAACAACAACCTGTGACGAAAAGATGCTTTGAAGGGCTTAGGGTGAATCTCTTTCTTTTAGTTGCACATGAAAGGTAAGCTGTTTTATCAGCTCATGAATAGAGACAGATAGATAGACATGGTCTTTTACTGTCAAACTCTGTTTTGTTTCCATAGGATCAGAGGTAAGGTGGGGAGCAAGGAGGGAACATCACAAGAGTGTCTGCTTGGCCTCCCAGTCTTTGCTTTTCCTTCCCGACGCATTTAGCTCACAGCTGCGTGTATTTATTCTGCTTATGTGCCCTTTATGTGGCACCAGTTGGGCAATGTGGAAAACGTTTCACCCATTACTTAGGGTTCAATGTAAGATTTTATTGGAAATATGGTTCCTACTCTACTGATAAACCAAGCAGTTAGATGCTGCACTTTGTGAACCAGTCAGCATTTGTTCAAACTCAGGCCCAGCAGCCTGCTAATAATATGACTTTGACATCTCAGAAACTCTTCCTTCCACATCTGTAAGAGGTTAATAATCATCCCAACCTCTTGGAGGTTTAGTAAGTCAGGTGTTGGTGTACACTAACCACCCAGTGACTTTAGAACATGAACAGTAAAAGAAAATGCAATGAAAAACCACTTTCAAGCATTCAAATAAAAACAGTCTTAGGCAAAACAAAACAAAAACAAAAATGAAACAAAACAAAAAACAAAAACAAAAAAACAAAAACAGAAAAACCTAGCTGTTAATGGGAAGTTAAAATTTTCTTTCTCTTTCATTTCTTAGGAATGAACAATAAATACAGTAATTTCTACATTGACCTGTCTGTCATCCAGCTATAAACTTCATTTTTTTTATAGCATTACTGGAGGCAATTGAAAGCAACATTTGGCACTGGTCTGTTGATGTCATGAAAGAAAACTATCAAGTTTCCTTCCAGTCAGCACTGCTCTAACTTGGGCACAATCTCCACAGACATTCCCACAGTCCCCAGAGGAGAGGAGTGTCCACTCCCAGGCACTCTAATAGGCCCAAAGCACTTAGGAGCACTGGTGAGTAGAACACAGTATCTGCTCTAATACCACTGGGAGTAACTGGGACCAGCAGGTTCTAGGGGCACAGGAACCCCACCTGACCAGTGGCTTAGGTTCCTTCTAGTTGGCGTTGCTCTATCTTGGGCATGGCACAATCTCAGTGGACAATCCCAAGGTCCCAAGAGAAGAGGAGTCTCTACTCCTGGGCACTCTAATAAACCCAGTATCTTAGGATTCCAGGATACCAGGAACTTGGTCACACCAGGATCTCAGGGTCTCAGAGGCAGCTTGACTCCCAGGAACTCTGACACACCCAGAATCTCAGAATCACAGGGTCCCTGAATCACGGGATCACAGAGAAAGCCAGACTCTGAGGAGTTCTGTCTCAACTGGGATTATAGGAAGGACAGGCTACAATCAGATATAGCCAGGGCAGGGAGCATTTGAGATAGTAAGATGGTGGGAGGCAAGCATAAGAACAGAAGTAACAAAAACCAAGGATACTTGGCATCATCAGAACCCAATTATCCTGTCATAGCAAGTCCTGGAGACATCACCACACCAGAAAAGCAAGATATGGATCTAAAGTCACTTCTCATGATGATGATGGAGGACTAAAGAAGGACATAAACAATTCCCTATAAAAAGTATAGGAGAACAGAGGTAAACAAATAGAAACCCTTAAAGAGGAAACACAAAAATCCCTTAAAGAATTACAGGAAAAAACAACCAAACAGGTGAAGGAACCTGGAAGGTGAAAACCATCCAGGATCTAAAAAATGGAAGTAGAAACATTAAAGAAATCACAAAGGGAGACAACTCTGGAGATAAAAAAATCTAGGAAAGGGATCAGGAGTCATAGATGCAAGCATCACCAACAGAATAGAAGAGATGAAAGAGAGAATCTCAGGTGCAGAAGATACCATAGAAAACATTGACAAAACAAAAAAGCAAGTGAAAAATGCAAAAAGACCCCAACACAAAACAGCCTGAAAATCCAGGATATAATGAGAAGACCAAACCTAAGGATAATAGATATAGAAGCGAGCAAAGATTCCCTATTTAAAGAGCCAGCAATTATCTTCAATAAAATTATGGAAGAAAACATCCCTAACCTAAAGAAAGAGATGCTCATGAACATACAAGAAGCATATAGAACTCCAAATAGACTGTCCCAGAAAAGAAATTCCTCCCAACACATAATAAACAAAACACCAAATGCACTAAACAAAGATAGAATATTAAAAGCAGTAAGGGAAAAATGTCAAGTAACATATAAAGGCAGACTCTACTAGAATTACACCAGACTTCTCCCCAGAGACTATGAAAGCCAGTGGATCCTGGACACATGTCATACAGACCCTAAGAGAACACAAATGCCAGCCCAGGCTACTATACTCAGAAAAACTCTCAATTACCATAGATGGAGAAACCAAAGTATTCCATGACAAAACCAAATTTACACAATATCTTTCCATGAATCCAGCCCTTCAATGGATAATAATGGGAAATCTCCAACACACGGAAGGAAACTATGCCCTAGAAAAAACAAGAAAGTAATCTTTCAACAAACCTGAAAGAAGATAATCACATGAACAGAATTCCAACTCTAACAACAAAAACAACAGGAAGGAAAAATTACTTTTTCTTAATAACTCTTAATATCAATGGACTCAATTCCCCAATAAAAAGACATAGACTAACCAACTGGCTACGTAATCAGGACCCAACATTTTGCTGCATACAGGAAACCCACCTCAGGGACAAAAACAGACGCTACCTCGGAGTGAAAGGCTGGAAAACAACTTTCCAAGCAAATTATCCCAAGAAGCTGGAGTAGCCATTCTAATATCGAATAAAATTGACTTTAAACCTAAAGTCATTAAAAAAAAAAAACAAGGAAGGACACTTCATACTCATGAAAGATAAAATTTACCAAGGTGAACTCTCAATTCTGAACATCTATGCTCCAAATGCAAGGGCATCCACATTCATTAAAGAAACCTTACTAAAGCTTAAAGCCCACAATGCACTGCACACAATAATAGTGGGAGATTTCAACACTCTACTCTCATCAATGGACAGATTGTGGAAATAGAAATTAAACAGAAACACAGTGAAACTAACAGAAGTCATGAAACAAATGGATTTAACAGATATCTATAGAACATTTTATCCTAAAAAAAAAGGATATACCTTTTTCTCAGCAGCTTCTCAGTACCTTCTCTGAAGAAAGAAATCAAATAAGATCTCAGAAGATGGAAAGATCTCCCATGTCCATGGATTGGCTGGATTAATATAGTACAAATGGCTATCTTGCAATCTACAGATTCAATGCAATCCCTATCAAAATTCCAACTCAATTCTTCACAGAGTTAGAAAGGGTAATTTGCAAATTCATCTGGAATAACAAAAATCCTAGGATATCAAAAACTATTCTTAACAATAAAAGAACCTCTGGTGGAATCACAATGCCCATACCTCAAGCTGTACTACAGAGCAATTGTAATAAAAACTGCATAGTACCAGTACAATGAGAGACAGCTAGATCATGGAATAGAATTAAAGACCCGGAAATGAACCCACACACCTATGGCCACTTGATCTTTGACAAAGGAGCTAAAACTATCCAGTGGGAAGAAGACAGCATTTTCAATAAATGGTGCTGGCTCAACTGGCAGTTAGCATGTAGAAGAATGTGAATTGATCTATTCTTATCTCTTTGAACAAAGCTCAAGTCTAAGTGGGTCAAGGAACTCCACATAAAACCAGAGACACTGAAACTTATAGAGGAGAAAGTGGGGAGCCTTGAAGATATGGGCACAGGGGAAAAATTCCTGAATAGAACAGCAATGGCTTGTGCTGTAAGATCGAGAATTGACAAATGGGACCTCATAAAATTACAAAGCTTCTGTAAGGCAAAGGACTCTCTCAATAAGACAAAACAGCAGCCAAGAGATTGGGAAAAGATTTTTACCAATCCTAAATCTGATAGGGGGCTAACATCCAATATATATAAAGAACTCAAAAAGTTGGACTCCAGAAAACCAAAAAACCCTATTAAAAATGTGGTACAGAGCTAAACAAAGAATTCTAAACTGAGGAATACTGAATGTCTGAGAGCACCTAAAAAAATTATTCAAAATCCTTAATCATCAGGGAAATGCAAATCAAAACAACCCTGAGATTCTACCTCACACCAGTCAGAATGGCTAAGATCAAAAACTCAGGTGACAGCATATACTGATGAGGATGTGGAGAAAGAGGAACACTGCTCCATTGATGGTGGGATTGCAAGCTGGTACAACCACTCTGGAAATTAGTTTGGCAGTTCCTCAGAAAATTGGACATAGTTCTACTGGGAGATCCAGCAATACCACTCTTGGGCATATATCCAGAAGATTTTCCAACTGGTAATAAGGACACATGCTCCACTATGTTCATAGCAGCCTTATTTATAATAGCCAAAAGCTGGAAGAACCCAGATGTCCTTCAACAGAGGAATAGATACAGAAAATGTGGTATATTTACACAATGGAGTACTACTCAATTGTTAAAACAATAAATTCATGAAATTCTTAGGCAAATAGATGGATCTGGAGGATATCATCCTAAGTGAGGTAACCCAATCACAAAAGAACACACATGATATGCACTCACTGATAAGTGGATATTAGCCCAGAAACTTGGAATACCCAAGATACAATGCACAAATCACATGAAACTCAAGAAGTAGGAAGACCAAAGTGTGTATACTTTGATCCTTCATAGAAGGGGGAACAAAATACCCATGGTAGGAGATACAGAGACAAAGTATGGAGTAGAAACTGAAGGATTGACCATCCAGAGACTGTCACACCTGGTCATCCATCCCATATACAATCTCCAAACCCGGAAAGTATTGTGGACGTCAACAAGTGCTTGCTGGAAGGTGCCTGATATAGCTGTCCCCTCAGAGGCTCTACCAGTGCCTGACAAATACGGAAGTGAATGCTCACTGCCATCCATTGGACTGAGCATAGGGTTCCCAATGAAACAGCTAGAGAAAGGACCCAAAAAGTTGAAGGGGTTTACAGCTCCATAGGAGGAACAACAACATGAACTAACCAGTACCCATAGAGCTCCCAGGGACTAAACCACCAACCAAAGAGAACACAAGTTGGGACTCATGGCTCCAGCTACATATGCAGCATAGGATGGCCTAGTCCGTCATCAGCGAGAGGAGAGACCCTTGTGAAGGCTTGATGCCCCAGTGTAGGAGAATGTCAGGATCAGGAAGTGGGAGTAAGTGGGTTCCTGAGCAGGAGGAGTGGGGAAGGGGTAAGGGGAGAGGATTTTTGGAGAGAGACGTGGAAAGAGGATAACATTTGAAATGTAAATAAGGAAAATATCTAATAAAAAAGTTTTTTAAAAAAGAACTATCCTCTTTTTCTCAAGTGTTACCACCTCCTGGACAGAATCCTGAGATAGAAATCATGTTTGTCAGAGTCATTATTGATTGAGTTCTAGAGTAAATATGTAGCAGGAGAAAACAATGACATGAATACATGACAGTAATTGAGATGTAACCGTTTCTACAGAATTGAATCAGGAGCAATACTTCACAAGGCGTAGAACTGTAGTCATAAGCTGATTCCAGGTGAAATTCTGTTTTCAGTAATACTGCCCACTCTATTTCTCCTGCAAGAATTTCTCCACAAGACATAGGAGAACTGCATTTGACACACTAGAAATAACATCAAATTAAAGACATTCCAATTTTAAATACTAATACTCAAATCACCAATGCGGCCCTTATAGAGTTTAGAATCTCTCAACATAAGAGAAATAATGCTTTTTTTGCATGAATCTGACTACTAGTAAAGAGTGTTCAAAATTTATAGATGAAGAGTCTTTTTCATAAATGTTATTGCTTAAGTGCTATCCCACTTCTTGAAAATATGAGGATGTACTTTATTTTAGAGACAGTCTCCTTCTGGCATAGTCAATGGGGGCTCCGGTCAGTTCTGGTCTTGCTAAAGGACAGTAATTAGGTTTTAGCGCACGTTTATAAATGAACACAAATTAAAAGAGGAAGGAAAGTGGTTTTCAGCTACTCTACCGAGCATCATATGTTTAAATGCATTTACCTGCAAAGGAGTTTCCCAGCTTGTTCCCAACATAAATTTCATGCTCTCCTAAGGCATCAGGGAGCTGCAGTGTATGGAATATGCAGAAACAGAGAGGGAAAGCATCCAAACAAATGCACAGCTGCTCAAGGCATACATCTGCTCGATGTTTCTTAAAGCTATGATTTGGAAAAGATAAAATGTGGCAACATGATGGTTTGGTGAGAATAAAGAAAGACAGGCTTGCTCATATGGGGATGATGAGGTAATGTGGGATGCTTGTCAAAATTTCAAAAACATAGAAACTAGGAACATATCCCGCAAATGCCTGCATCCTTGCACAGTGGTGTGTGTTCCAGGTTATTTTCCGTATGACCACCTCTAACAGCAAGACACTGCAAATACCCTAGGTGTTCATCAAAGCTGACATATGTCCTTAAAATAGTGGAATGCCATGAAATCATAAAAGGAAGGTCCATTTGATATCCTAATATTGAAAGAACTTTAACCCTCTCAAGTAAAGTCTAGCTAGAGGGAGACTACTGCATATTGCCATCTTGTTTCTGTTTATGGAATTGAAATTAAACAGTGGCTGCCTCTTTGGAAACAAAGTTGGTGTTTGGAGTACTGGGTATGACGTTTTTCCCTTTCTAACTGTGTGAGTATATTGCTATTCAAAAATGAACAATTTAAAATATATATAACAGAAGGAGTGAGATCCTCAGCACACCCACGTCATGGGCCAGTCAACAGTGTATGGGTAAGCTTATGATTTAGCAAGCATCTGTCTTAGCTCCTGGCATCAGGATATGCTTAGAGGCATATGTATGTATATATGTATATGTATATATATATGTATATATATATGTATATGTATATATATATATATATATATATATATATATATAATCATGGGCACCAAACGCCTCTCCCCTCCTTCATCCAGGATGTCTGAGATTCATTTTCTTTCTTTCTTTTTTCTTTTTTTCTAAATTACCTCTTTGCAGCCTAAATTAACAAGGGACATTGATGACAGCACTTCAGTTTCTCAAATGGACATTTCCATGTGGAAGACTGCTATCCAGATTCTGCCTCCTAGCAGAACGCCATTCTCAGTAGTCATGGCAGCCAAGCTGCAAGGCTCATACACTTACTGGCTTAAAGGGGAGGAGTCTCAGGGTGAGTAGGATTTGCTGAAAGGGCCTCCAGGTGTCAGCCTAGGGGTCCTTTGGTGTGAGCTGACACCAAAGTGTTGTAGTGTTAGGAACACAGCCGCTCAGACACAGTCTTTGCTGGGTTTTTAGCTCATGTAAACAAGAGTTAAATCAGTTCACTCTGAATTTGATGTTGACACCAAGGATGAGCTACTTTAAATTCATTTAAATATCTTTTTTATTTTGCTTTATAAATTGCTAAAATAAAACTGGAGGCCAGGAAATGATGAAAACGAAAACCAATCAACTGGTGTGAAATTTCCTGTTACTGATATTCACACCTTCTGAAGACATCAGAGAGTGGGAATATTGATTATTTTTTCACCATTCTGCTTGATATTTAAAAACATTTCTGGATTGATTAAAGCTTCCCATGCCAACAAATAATTATCACGCCTATCTGGAAGCCAGTGCTCCAGGAATGAGCCACGGCAAACTGCGTTACAGCACACAACATGTGACTAGCGGACACACGCTTGCATGTGTGTGCACACATAGTGAGCTCCCAAGGCCTCCAGGGAGTTCTCGCTTACGGATAATTTAAGTTAACTTGTTGAAAACTCTAGGTGAGCAAGGCGGTTCATTTATTAAAATGCCGTGCTCACTCGTATATGCATGGATACATTTCCCCGGAGTCATCATAAACAATTATTCAGTAATATTTCAAATATGAAAAACAAGGGGAAAAATCCAATAAATATAAATGAACATGTCAAAATATACAAACAACCTTGGTGACTAACTTTAAAGGTGTGTTATAAAAGCAATTTATCATTGGAACAGTTTGCACAATCTCTGTATGTTTTTGCTACTAGTGCTTTTCTATTAGTATCTATGCAGGATAAAAGGAGGCAGAGGCACAGGGGGCCAAGGGACAATCGCCCTCTACACTGCTACCTATCAAAGCCCCTTCCCTTTGGCTGGGCTGGATGATGTTTCCAAGAAGCACATTTCTGCACAAGGCGGGGGGGGGGGGGTCAAGCTGACATCTGCTTGGTATAGAGCATCAGCTAGTAAAAACTGCAGGACTTCGTCCTTTTCTATCCCAAAGAGAATCTCACTCCTTTTAATCAGAGCACATCCCAGTTCTCACTGCATGTGTGCTGCGTGTTCTGTTATGTGGTGTGCTGGGTGGCTGCCCCTCATCCTTTACTGTTACCTGGGTAGGTCCTCATGTTTGCCGCTTACTATCTGACTCCTGGGAATTTGTTAACTGGCTATTTCCCCAGTCTTTGATGAGTGACCACTTCTCCATTATTACTGAATTTAATCCTCTAATTTCCCAGTTTGGAAGCCATCCCTTTCTTAATTGTTCATGTTCTTCAGGATTTTGCCATTGTCCTTCTTTTTTTTTTTTTTTTTGATATTTCAGGTGGCGCCAGGCACTGCCGGTGCTTTTTGCTGGATGTGTTGTTACAGTGAGCCTTCCCAGCGACAGACTAACTGCAGTCAGCAGCTGTGTCCCCTTAGTTCTTCAAATGCTTGTCCTGTTTGGCTCGGCTCTGCTCCTTACAAAATGCTTCTGTGTTTGAGTCTGCAAATTTTCATCATCTCCCTTGCTCTCTCCCTCTATCGCTTGTTCCTTCCCTCCTTCCCTTTCTCCTTCCTTCTCTCTCTCCCTCTATCTTCCTTTCTCTGTCTCTCTTCCTTTCTCCTTCCCTCCTTCCCTCCCCTCCCTCTCTTGTTCTTTCCATCCCTCTCTTCCTCCCTCCACCCTTCTCTTCCTTCCTCCATCCTTCTCTTCCTCCCCCCTTCATTTCCCCTCCCCCAACCCAGTTCCTTGCTTCTCTTGCCTTCTCCCCTCTCACTTGCTAATATTGCTGATTCAGTTCTGCCCTTACATGTCTCATCTGTAATCACACCCAGGATCTTATAATGGCTTCTAGTATTTTCATTCTCAAATCTGCCTCCAAATGCTGTGGCTTTCACACCCTTAGCATCAAGACCTGCAGGAGGAAGCATGCTTTCCAGTCACAAACTTTGATTCTCCCCAGCACATAAAAATTAGTATTTCTTTCTTTCTCCTCATTCTTTTCTCTTACTTAATCTGGTTTTTACAGAGATATATCTACCTAAATACATAGAATAAGCCTTTGAAAGGAAAAGTTGCCTTCCAATGTTCAATAAACTCAAATGCTTTTCTCTTCTTTTCCTCTTCCCTCTCCTCTCCTCTTTTCTCCTCCCACCCCCTCCTCTACCCATCTTCTCTTTTTCTTCCACATCTTTTCTCTTTTCTCCTCGAGTCTGTCCTTCTTCACTCCATTCTATGTGCTCCCTTACATTCAGATTCATGATTTCAATTAAACACAATATCAGTCACAGCCCATTAAGTCGATTTCACAACTTAGTCACAGGTCAGAACTCAGAATTGAATAATATGTTTTCTCTACACTGGAGTGGATAATAAAAATAAAAATTGTACTCAACCTGTCTCCACACTGGTCCTTTCAGGAGACTTTTCATTGTCTAGTGGATGATGTCCAATGCCTTGACAAAACTGCATGGTTCCTGGTGCCTAGTCAGTGTTTCTAGTTCTGCCTTCCCCAGTCATTCTTCTTTGTTATTCTGCTGACACCAGTTCCTTTTTATTTTAACTTACTGATTTCTCTTTCTGGTTCTCTTCTGTCTTCCTCACTCTTGCTGTTTTGCCCAAATCAAGACTTGGTTAATGGAAAAATACCCAACATGTTATATCATATTACATCGAGGTCTCATGTCCTGCCTTCAACACCAATTTCAACGTCTTTCTGGGGTCTACAACTCTCCAGAATATGGCTCTATCTGTCAAGTCTTATTACAATGCCATGCCACCCTCCAGTCAGCAGTCATTCTGTTTTATGCTTCTTCTTTAGGTCTCCATGCTGCAAATCATGTTCCTCTCCTTCACACAACAGGCCCACTTTCCATTCTCTCTCTCTCTCTCTATCCTATTTTTCAATTCAGCTATTTATCTTTTGATGTCTAGTGTAAAAATCCTCTTGTGTTTTTATAGGTATTTCATGTTTTATTAAATCTATTTTTCTTTCATAAAGATGAAAGTTTCCACCTTACTGGATTATTATAAAGATAGAAAATTTTGCATATAGTGTCTGCTACATCACTTGCTCTCATCATCCATGGATCTTGTTAAATTTTGCAATCCTAAACCTTTTCTCTTTAGACATAACACTGGAGACCTGATTTGTTTGTGTTCATGTTCGAGAGTGCTGCCACATGTGTGCCATGTGCATGTGTGGAAATCAGAGGGCAACCTCTGATGTCAGTCTTTGCCTTCTACTTTGAGATAGTCTTTTGTAATTAGCCCCTATGTATGCCTGGGTAGCTGGACTCTCCTGTGGATCCTAGGACTTGAACACAGGTGCTCATGCTTACAACAGCAAGTGCCTCATCCATCCACTGAGCCACATCCCTAGCCTACATGTGATAAATTTCTAATGCATTAACAGTGATAAGAACTGTTTAGAGTTGGACTCTAAATACCGTGAGATCTAAATCTTTGTTGTGTAATATTCTCTTACCATGACATCATCTGACAAGGTGAAAGGAAGCAGAAAGTGAGCACTTAATAATTTGGTTAAGTTTAACCAAGACCCATGTGTCAGGCATAGGACATCTCCTTTCAAGTTGTTAGAGATGTCTAAGAAACAATGTAGATTACTCCCATTGCCCTTGGCTCCCTCCAAGTACTTGAAGATCATGTCCTATTGGTGAAGACACTGTCCACTTCAGACACAGGACTTCGAGGAATAGAGCTGGAACCAACGTGGAAGCTTCCTTTCTGAGAACTCCCTCAGCATCAGAAGGTGCTATGCAAAGTGCCATGGAGGAGGTACAGTTGGCCCTCCTATCTGTAGAGCCTATGCATCACAGTTATCACTGGCCTGGCAAGATGTCTACACCAGTGCAATAGTGGCACTTTTGTCTTGGGGTAACCACCAGCTACCCAGCTTTTTAATCAGAAGGAATTCATGACTGTTACTATAAGCATAGCCAACTACCCATGGCTGGAGAAGTGATCAACCTCAGAGGAAAATCCATTAGGGCCATCTTCCTAAATGTAGGTAATTTCTAACTGTAATCTAAATGTTTACCTGTATATGCACAGAGAAGAGCAGCTGCCATCTTTCATCTGAGATGCTTTTGTTGTAACAGACAGCAACTATTATAGATAGTCCCAATTTGTGAAAATGTAGAGAAAAGGTGTCTGTGTGGTGCTCAACCCGACTGACACATTCACATCACAACCTCTGTACCTAAGGTCAGGAAAGATCATGGAGATGGGGCTGGGAGCATGTGAGGCCAGAAGATGAAACCTTCTATATGTCAGGGAAGCTACATCTGTGATCTCTCAGCAATACCACCATAGTGACAGCACCAGCTGACGTGCCAATGTTGACAGGGAAATTACTGTATGGTCCCACCACTAGATGAAGAACCACAGGCTCTTCAATGCTTTACGAGAGAGGGAGTCAGCCTCCTCAAGGGATGAACTCCTGTTTGGTTGTCCCATCCCAAGGGTTAGCTGGACTCATGCACAAACAAGCAAACCTAAATGGATTCAATTATACATGTGTGTGTGTGTGTGTGTGTGTGTGTATGTATATATATACACACACACACACACACACACACACACACACACACACACACACACACACACATATATATACACACACACACACAGATACATACATATGTATGTATGTATGTATAGTTAATTCTGTGATGATTATAGATCAAATCTGTATTGATTCAGGTATAGAGTCCTTACACAATCCTAAATTGTAATCAAACTGATGATCCTCTCAAGTCTCATATGAACTAAAACTGATGATTCTCACACAAATTCAGGATAGTGTTACAAAATGCCACTCCCACAATCTAGTTTTATTTTCCAAATTTATTGCAGGGCCACTAAAGCTACACAAAATGAAGAACAGCAATACCAACTCCTTCTTTCCTTCTCTGCTCCATCTCAGCCTTATACATTACACAATATATACACACATATGTATGTATATATAATGCATATATATGCATATATATATATACATATATATGTGTGTGTGTGTGTGTATACATACAAAAATACTTGAAGCAATCATTAATTTGAGAGGGAGGACACAGGAGTTGTGGGGCAGGACTGATGTAGATTCAGGGATCATGATGGATTCTTACTCAAATAATATAATTTTTATAAAAATGATTTGTGCTTGGCTTTATGCTATAATTCATCCCAAAATTTAATGGTTGTTTATTAATGACTAGCACTATCATTATCACCACTACCACCATCATTGACCAAAACAAACGCTCCAGTATTTCTTTCTTTCTTGATATAAGGTTAGTGGTGACATTCATGTATATAGAAGTCTAATGTTATAAGTTTCCATAACAATGCATATACCTAGGAAACTACACAGAGCTCTTGCAATGAAATCCATTTCCTTGGATATCACCCCCTGCCTAACTAAATCTGTCTCTGATAAAGGGTAGAATTATCTTCCAAGTGGCAATAAAGTGTCCCTTGCCTTAGTGAATATTAAATGAAGCAACAGGGGAGCTAAAAATTAACTATCAAAACAGAAATTTTCACTAACTTTCTTGTACATAGCAGAAGAGTAAGCTACAGCCCCACTCTATGTTAGGTTTCTGGGACAGAGTAGAGTGGATTTCTTCTAGTCAGCAAGTCAAGCATCTGTCCACACACTGAGCTACAAAATGAAGCAAGGCTGAAAGGGGGCAGTGGGGAGAGGGAAGAGTGGGGCCACTGTTCTTCATTTTGTGTATCTGTGGTGGCTCTGCAAAAAAAAAAAAAAAATTAGAAACTAAAATTGGATAACAGGAGTGGTATTTGGTAATATTTTCTAGTATTTGCATTAGAATCATCAGTTTTAGTGGATGTGAATCCTGAGAGAATCATCAATTTCATTACTATGCAGGGATGTGTAAGGATTCTGTAGCTGGGTTGATGGGAATTTGATTGGTAATAATTACAGAGTCATCCTACTTTAAAATTACACTAACATTTACTATCGTTTGAATTAAACAAAAATGACCCTTGTGAGGTACAGAAATGACCTCACTCATCACATCACACAGTTCTTGGTCAGTTTCTTATGGATCAATCAAGCATTTTTTTTTTTTTTTGGGTGAGGTCTTCAGACATGAAATGATTTTAGTATTTCAGTCAGAGAAACTAACTAGCCATTAGTCAGAATTTAGCATCAACATATTTCTAGGTACAGGAGAGGAGTCATTAAGCAAATTAATTTCCTTTTGAATTCATTTGAGGTTATTTTAAATGCAGGCTTCCAAAGAGTAAACTTTTCAGGCCATTTAAAAAATACTTATTTTTACTTTTTACTTTTTATTTTGGCATATTCTGAGATTACATATAGAGATTGCAAAGAATTCAGAAGATGTCGGAGATTCCAGGAGTGGTCACTGGGGCATTTCTGGATACATATGCCACGAGTAGTGATCACATCAAAATGACTGGCATGTGACCTGGATTGCCTCTTGGTTTTATTTTGATGCATGGCTTCATTAATGTAGCCCAGTCTTGTCTCAGACTTTTGATCCTCATGTGGCTAAAGTACTGAGATGACAGGTTTAGACCCCCATACTTATCTCTGAGTGTTTAAAAAATAGTTTTAGGATGTTTATATATCTACCAATTTTTTTAAAAAAAGTTTGATATGAGTTATACCTATTGTAAGTGATTAAAAGGAGAAGAAATTATGGTCATCTAGGATAGTGGGTTTTCAACCTGTAGTTGTTCAATCAATACTTTACTCATGGAGCTAAAACAATCAGTGTATAAGGCCTGTCCATTGTGTGGATCCTCCACATTTCCGTCAGACTCTCTGATAGCAGCCACATACATTTAGTAGATCTCCAGGGCATTATAATTATATTAAGAACTATGAGGTTGGTGGTCATATCCAATGGACTGTGATTCTTCTCTCATTTGTAAAGTGACAAAAATCCAGGACAGACTAATTTATTTAAAATCTCCCCGGCACCGCTTGTATTCTCCGCACCACTGGAGTAACAGGAAAGCTTGATTCTCTTGGGGTAATCAACTACCCAGAAGGCCTCTCTTGCCTTGTCTTCCGTACAATGGCTACTAAATACCAGGAAGGAAGTTTTGCTCCATTCTCTGTATTGTCCATAGGTGTCTCTATATGGACAATGGAGGGGAGCCTGAGATGAGTCAGGACAGCCAGAGAGGAAGGGGGTGGGAAAACCTGGCTTATCTGTGAATAAAGTTTTCATTGTGTCAAGTCAGAGAACTGTCAGACTTCCCATCCTTGATCATAACTCTCAGACTCTCAGATACATTTCTGCTTTAAGCAAAGATCAGTTCTTTTCTGCATACCTTAAATGCTTTAATTGTTGTGGTCCCATTGAGGTGAAAATCATGAGAAGTAACTAAATTAGAGGTTATATGTACAAAGTCTTTTTGCACATCCATCTAAGGTCATATTATTTTAGGGGGAAGTGTCTTTAAAATATAAACAATAACACATCAAACAACAACAACAAGAAAAATATATGACCCCGAAATAGAAGTTCAGTCTTGGTAGTGGGGTGTCATCTGCATAATTTAATTATGCCCTGTTCCTGCATCTGAATTCTTATTCCTCAGGGCAGTGATAAGGGCAAACAAAAGTGGTTAGGGTAATGTGGCTGAATCTCTTGGCTTAGGTCTTTTTCGTTTGGAGATGGAAGTAGGGGACACAAAAAAGAGGCTGTATTTGAAAGGCTGTCCCCATTTGTCCCCACAACACCTCCCTCCAAAGGCCTAAAGTCACCACCACCATCTAAGGTGGGAGGAGAGGGTAAGATATCTGCAGAAAGCATTAAAGTCTTAATGTAATTTGGAAGTAGGGCTTCTGTGTTTCCTCTATGGTCTCTACCTTAACCAGTCCTGGGTAGGGTCTATGACCCAGTGCTCTTCATTTATGTCTCAGCATCTGTATTAATATCTGTCTGATTTCAAGTGATGCCCCACACTGCTTCTGGCATAATACATGTTTCACTTGTCTCTTGGTTCCTCCTGGAGAGATCCCGAGTTTCCACACTGCATGCTCCAGGCTTACACACATGCCTAGAGAACATCAGACTCCATGTCCTTTGGCAGGACACCCGAGGCTACATGAGTCCTCTGGTTCATACCTTTTTTTCTTATATTTGTAAATTTTAATTTTTCAGGAGATCTATTTTCTTCATGCTTAATTATTAAAAAACACATTTTTTTTATTCCCGTTAACCTTAAGAGATACAAAACCAATCTGTTAGACAAGATGGGCCTGCCCATGCAGTAGTGACATAACCATTATGGTGGCAATCAACCATCTTCCAACTACTTAGAATTCTGCTTCCACAGGAGAGAATCCATGTCTAGTATTATTAGCCTGTTTAACAACCTATGCCTGGAGAGGTCATAGGTCTAATGGGATACTTATTATTGTTTAAATAAACTGAATAACATCAAACTGCCTTCTAAATATCCATTTATACCCATAAGTAAAAACTACTCTCTGCCTTGATCAAAGAAAGCTCTCTCTGCGTTGAACCACACTGAAGGCAGATTGTTGCCAAAGATGCTGAGAACTGTGACAGTCGAGGACCGGTCCTAAAGAATTCATTCATATCACCTGCTTTAATGCTCAGAGAATATTTTGAAAGATGGAGTCAGAAGAATGTACTAGGTGGAAGATAAAGAACAGGGCTATGAAAAGCAATCCTTTCATTACAGTCAGCAACTCAAAGAAGCTGTGGTTACTCTCAACGAACATGCAGAAAATTGGTTTTGTTATACTTGGAGGAAAGAGCTCATGTGCACCAACCCCTTACTGCTGAACTAGAACTATCGGTTCCTGGTAGATTCTGGGAGAAAGGTAATCATTGTCTTAAGTTGTGTCCCCACTTCTGAGCCCACTGTGCTGTGATGGACACCTGCAAGCCCTTGCTGTCACTGGCTAACATCCTTAGCTCACAAATCAGACAGACAGGAAGGAGAGAGAAATTTGTAGGCAAGAGGGCAGATGGGCTGGAGATGGACAGGGTTGGAATGAGGGTAATCAGTGAATATTGTGTGCATGTATAATATTGTCTATGAACAAACTTAGGAAAAGAAAACCACTCAGTTTATTATTTTATTTTTGAGGCCAAGAGAAACACAGGCTATGCATTTTTTTCTGCCATAAAAATTTGCTAACATTTTTCAAGGGTCTTTAATCACTAAATTCTTATTGGTTATGAATGAACAAACCCAGCAACAATCAAAAACTGAAATGTCTAATCTTGAGCATACAAAGTTCAACAGTTTATACCTGGCAACTGAGAGAAAATGAACTATTTCTGGCTTCCTGATTTGTGCATTTAAGATAAGGCTTGTATTTTTGTCACAAACAGCTAATCATTTACAACAGCCTTTGATGGGGATCATTCTTTCCAACAGAGTAATATAGTAGAGAACAATGCCTTATTTGGGTTATTGTTTGGACAACTGTAAATATAATTAAAAGCAGATTAGATTTTTTGTTTCCTGGTTCTCGAGACCAAACCCAGAATTGTGTGCACCCTAGGTAAGTGCTTAGGACTGCACATTGTCAGTGTTAATCACCCAGGAGAAGGGCTATGGATTAACAATGCTATTAACAAGCATTTGGGCAAACCCTCTGGAATGCTGACATTTTAAACTTTCAAGTTTTAAATACATTGTGTGAGGCTCAAGAAGTTGAGCTCTGTTTTAACTTGCACATAAGTTATGCTTTCGTCATGGTTTGAGTTAAGCAATTGCCGAGACCCTGCATGACAGCATTTGGCCACAGGTTGCTGTCATTTTTCTCCCTCACTGCACTCTGAGGAAGAAAGAAAGTCCATCCGCAGAGCACATAGGAGGACAGCATCGGTCAGAGATTCTGACTCCAAAAACTCAGCAGCATGCTCATTACAGCCCTGCTCTTTGGTGGCTGCCTAGACTTGTGATGGTAGATGAACAGAACAGCAATCTGACATGCTCAAGGGGTGACAGCAGCCGTCTGACAGCCAACTACTGCCCGGGCATAGGTCCCTGCTCCCCAGAGTGACTCCTGGAACAGCACACCATTGACAACATTTGGGAACTTAATTTGAAGTGAGGCATGTCAGATCTGCATTTTTAACAGTCTCCCTACACAACTTTTATACACCTTTCAGTGGGAAGAGCAACGAATGTGGGGCGTGAAGAGCCCTGCCGTAGACAGGGTGTGACCCCTTAAGGAAGGAGTTTAGCTTTTGAAAACACCAGGTTTTTGTTTTATTTTGTTTGCCTCTAAAAGGGGTGTGAGTAGCTAACTTAAGGAGTTACTGTGATGCCATATTTGAAAGTGAGTGTCTTGAACTAGAACAGGGTCGAGGGCAAGCTCCCCAGAACTCGCTTCCTTTCTTTTCTTCACTGAAGCTTCACAAGCTGGATCTCAAGGCAGTTTGACTTTGCGTTTCTCCAAGGGGGACATTTGCAAATGTTGAACATTTTCAAATATTTATTCACCATTAGAATGTCTTCCTTTGAGAACTGTCAATTTGATTCATTAGCGCATTTATTGATTGGATAGTTTTCTTAGTTATTGAATCTTTGAAATCCTTTTCAATACGGTGCTACTCAGAAGAACAAATAGCAAAGACTTTGCTCCAACTCTGGTGAGGATATTAAGAAAGAAGAGTCCCAGTGTGAATGTATGCCTGCCCAACGACGATGGAAATCTGTAGAAGGTTTCTCAAAAAGACTTTATGATCTAACTCTGTGTCTCTTGGGTATATACTTCAAAGACTCTAACTCAACATACTATAGAGGTACTTGCATATTTATTCTTACTTCTACCCTAGTCACCACTGCCAAAATTTGGAACAAGCCTAGGTATGTACACTGACAGGATATATATATATATATACATATATATATATATATATGCATATATATATATATATATACATGTATATATATATATATATAACTTTATTTAGCTGTGAAGAAATGTGAATTGTGAAATTATGACCTTTTCAGAAAAGTAGAACTGGGGGTCATCATGTTAAGCAATATAAACCAGACTCAGAAAGACAAATATCAGGTTTCTTTTACATGTAGAATTTAGATTTAAATGTTTGTGTGTGTGTGTGTGTGTGTGTAGGACATGAAAATAAGGGTTCTGTGAAAGGAGACGAAGAGGTCTGAATGGATGTATATGTGTATATGCATATATGCACATGTATGAACATATATATATATATATATATGTACACATATACACACATAAATGTATATTTCATATATATGTGAAAATGACAGTAAATTGGGGATTAATATTGTGAGAAAGAATCTAGCAAGGAGAGAGGAAGGATGGGGAAGACAATGGGTAGGTATAAGAACAAAGTATAATGATCTATGTATGAAAATGTAACAATGTACCTCATTTTTTGGTATGCTAATAAAAATAATAAAAGAGAACTGTATATTGAAATCAGGAGGAAAACCACAGCTGTGTAATACAACAACCCAGGTACTCAGTACCTGATTTTACTGCACAAAGCAATACTGTGTTAAAATCCATTTAAATTAGCTTTCTGGGATATCCACATTGTGAGACCCTAGAGACTTGCTACAGAATTATTCTCAGTAGAGCAATTATAGGTGAGGCTGCCCTATAATGAGATATTTTTGCTACTTCATTAAATAAACCCCCTTGAATGGGCTCCAAAATGGACCTGCCTCCTACCAAATTCCATTACACTGGATGTAATCTTATCAGAAGGCCTGGTACAGACTCCATCGTCTTGGAGACTTAAAGATTACCATAAGGGAAATGTGTTCTAGAACAATGATTCCCAAAAGATGGTTCTTAGTCCCATGTTTTACTAATCTAAGGTGAAATGAGAAACAGACAACTTAGTGAGCTTTCTATAAAATTATAATGTAATCCATTTTCAAAATGTCCTCCATTTGCAGAGTTTGACATTTCCATTTTCTTTCTATTCTAGTTTTCGTTTTCGTTTGTTTTTGTTTTTGTTTTTGTTTTTTGGGGGAGAGTGTTAAGCTGCTCCATCTTTGATCACATAGTGACGGAATGGTTTGTAATGCTCTTGCATAACAGACCTGCCACCCCAACCCTCTCCCAGCCCCATGCACTGAGCTGGTTGCTTTGGCCAACTTGACACAAGCTGGAGTTATCTGAGAAGAGGAAGCCCAGTTGAGAAAATGCCTCCAAAAGGTTCCTTGTAGGCAAGTCTGTAGTGCATTTTCTTAATTGTCTGTTGGTGTGGAAAGGCCTATCCTACTGCGGGCAGCCAGCCTTGGGAGGGGGTCTTAGGTGTATATCAAAGGAGGCAGAGAAAGCCTTGGGGAAGGAAGCCAGTAAGCAGCACTCCCTCGTAGTCTCTGCTTCCTTTTTTGCCTCTAGGATCTTGTCTTGAGTTCCTGCCTTGACTTCCTTCAGTGACAGAGTATGACCTGAGAATTGTAAGCTGAAAGAAACCTTTTCCTCTCCAACTTGGTTTTGTTCATGGTGTTTTATCACAGAGATAAAAACTCTAAAAAACAGCCTCTCAAAAAACTTACTTTTTTACTGCTATTTAAATTCTCAATTTCTGAACGATTGATATTGAAACAACCGATCAAAGGGAAGAATATTGTTTCCTCCAGGCCAGTTGTTGGGCAGAAAGGAGTGTTAGAAGAGGAGCTATAGAGTGCTAATCAGAGGCAAATGTGCAAGGTTTCTGCCATCACAACTCTTGAGATAGATATTCAAGGTATGAAGAGAGAAAAGTTGCCATGCTCCACAGTGCATGCTTGGCTGCCCCATTTTGTACCTGGGGCAAAGCAGTGTGAGCATGCTATGGCAGAAAGAGCTGCTGAACAAATTCACTTACACCATGATCCAGAGAGTAAGGATAAAGAAAGAGCCTGGATTCCAAGTATCTTGAGGCACCCCTTCAATGGCCTACACACATCTGTCTCTCTTGACTCCTCTCAAAGGTTACCTTATTTACCTCCTGAAATGTCACCTTGGGATCTAAGCCTCCATCACATGGTCCCGTGGAGAGCATTCAACACCCACACCATCAGGGTAAATGGTTCAGTCAGGCACACTCAAACATAGCACTCCCGAGATTAAATGTGCCCAAGGGTCATCTGGGATTTGTTTAAATGTAGTCTCCAACTCTGCAGGGGTGGGTTCCCTCTGGAATCCTCTATTTCCAACCAACTTTCTCCCAGTAGCGCAGATGCAGCTATTAAGCTACTAAGTTGTGAAATCAAGCTGTGTTCAGACCCAGGCTCCACAAGTGTTAGCAGACTATGAGCAGGTCACTTAGGTTGATCATCCATTGAGCAGTCACAGCAGAGACAGTAAGACAACAACTTATGCCATGGCTTATTTGGGGAACAGAATGGAAGACTGAGTACAAATATCCCCAGAATGTAAGTCACACCACCCAACACACAGAACAAGCTTTGTGTTGTGAGTAATGAGTAATTATTTCTCCATGAGGTCAGTTGGGCATCAAGATAGGAGAGATTAGGGCCCCTGGAGTCCTTTCCTATGTGTTTCAAACAAAACAGACAGCTTCAGTTGTGGAGGACAAACCTTGTTTTCTATGGCTGGTTCAAGTGGAGCTCTTTGAAGCTGTAAATCTTAAAGGGTATCTGCAGACCTGCTCTAATTCAGAAGGTAGAAGCTTTTGAAATACTAAAATCCCATGATTAAGGTGGAGGCCACAGTATCAGTGTGCAGGCCACAAAGCTAGAGTCTTTGATAATTTTTCTTTTGAGTATTTCCCTGCAAGTTACAAGAAACACCTGACCACTATATTCTTGGATGTTGGCAACTGTTATTAATTATTCCTCTGATGAGAGTATAGCAAGAATGTTTGACTAATATTTTTCTATGTAAAAATATTCTCTCTGTCTCTGTCTTTTTCTGTCTTTGTCTGTCTCTGTCTCTCTCTTTCTCTGTCTCTCTTTGTGTGTGTTTCTCTCTGTCTGTCTGTCTGTCTCTCTCTGTGTGTGTGTGTGTGTGTGTGTGTGTGTGTATCTATGTCTGCAGACTCCAGAAGTGCATGTTACATCCTCTGGAGTTGGAGTTCCAAGCATTTGTGAGCCACTCACATTGGTGCTGCTGACTAAACTCAGGTCTTCCAAAAGAGAAGCAAGGTTGTTGAGCCTTCTCTCTAGCCCACATTTTTCCTATATTTTATTGGCACCTAAGTAGTTTATTGACTAGTAGCATGCATTTAGTAATATGCGAATGTGATTCCACAAAACCAATCTTATGCTTTTACTCAAAGAAGCTCTATGATTTTGATAGTGAGTAAATTTAAGATTTTTAATAGTATGAACTACTAGAGGTGGGCTTTAGGATTTCAAATGCTCAAGCCAGGGCCAGTGTCTTTCTTGTCCTGCTGCCTTCAACCCTGGCTATAGAACTCTCAGCTACCATGTCTGCCTGTGTGTCACCATGTTCCCTTCTGAAACTGTGAGCCAGCCCCAATTAAATGCTTTCCTTCATGAGAGTTGCCATGGTCATGGTGTCTCTTCATAGCAATAGAACACTGGCTAAAACACCTTTGTGTGTGATAGTCACCAGCTACACGGATACATTTCTAACAGTATTTTGTATAACAACAAGGCCAAACCCACTCCAACAAGGCCACACCTCTAAGTCTTGTCAGGTAGCACCACTCCCTAGTGGTCAAGCATTCAAGCCTATGAGCCTATGGCACCATTCCTATTCAAACTACCACAAAAGGCTTTTACATGTGTTGGCAAATATAGTACCAATCAATAAATATTTTCAAATTTCCAGAAGCCTTGGCTAGAGCATGGTTTTCTCTTTCATCACTTGTCCTGTCTTCAACCACAAGCTATACATATTCTGCATGCTGCCATAACTGATAGTGTTCCGCTTACCTAGCAAGCCTGGGATATACCTTCTGATATGTTTCTAATGATAAAGACCCTTGGGGAGAGAGATTCCTTATCTAACTTGCTTCCTGTGTCCTAGAACCTCCTAGTGTGAGCAGTGTCTGGAATACTGTTTCCCAGGCCCCCCACTGCAGATTTTTATGGTTACATGATGACATTCTGGCCAGTGGGAGTGCTGGGTACAGCACTGTGGGCAGTGCTTGTTATTATATATGTTGTATATTATATATGTAATACATATAGTACATATATATGTACTATATATAATATGTAAAATTCTTAAGATTATATTGTGCTTATTATGGGCTAGATGTACTTCTATGAAACAAATATATCTCCATCTCCTACCAGACGCTTATTTCAGAATTTCTGTCATCTATAGTTAAATATTACTAATTTCTACACACACAGATATTTGTGATGCATTCTTCTCTCTAGTGTACTGGTTGTCATCTCAGCTTGTCGCCATCCTGCTTCACTTAAAAGCCACATCAAGCAATGAGAAAAGGACTGTGCTACGTGTTAGCATCTGAGAACCCCAAGGATGTATCACACTGGCAAGTTTAAGTTCATGAGAAGAAGAGTTAAAGAAGGGAAGAAACCTTTCTATTCCCAGCAGCTTTTGTTTATTAAGAGACATCCTAGAGAAGATTTCAAAGTTAACTCCCAAGGTAATTAAACAAAAGCTAGGCCAGATGTCTAAGCTAAAGTTTTGGTCTCAAAATAATTACCTTTGTTAATTACCAGTAATTAGTGTCAGCATCCAAAGCTTTCCTAAAATCCAGGGGAGAGAGAAGGGGAAAAGTAGAGAAAGAAGAGCTCAAAGACAGAGAGAGGGAGAGGGGGAAGGAGAGGAGGAGGAGGGGAGGGGGAGTGGGTGGGGGAGGGAGAGGGAGGTGCAGGCTTTGAGCACAAACACACATTTAAGTCATTAAATCTTGGTGCTGATTTTTAGCATTATGAATGCTGGGTTTTATGGAAAACTGGCTATTTCCTTCCAGTTAATACTGGTATCTTGTACTCTCTTACATAGTCCCAACTTGAAGTTTTACAGCACAATTTCTTAATTTTATATCCTTATTCATTGATATAAAGATAACCCTTTCTTTTACCCTACTTCATGAAGAACATGCCTATTGGAGAAACACCAGCAGGCAATGGGATGACCCTTGAAGAAATGTACAGGGCTCTATATGCAGTCTTGCTTGAGCATTCTGTCCTAAGTCTGGGGTCTGAAAAGGCTCAAAGTAGAGGTGAGAGTCCTCTCAGAGGCTGGCAGATAGCCCAGGTTGCCAGCACTTACTAATGGCAATGTTATGTAGAAATAACACCCTCAAGGTTTACGTGGGACACTACGCTGCCAGTTGGGGTGTGGATGACCCTGTATGAAAATAGATGAATTCTCTCTCTCTCTCTCTCTCTCTCTCTCTCTCTCTCTCTCTCTCTCTCTCTTTCTCTCTCTCTCTCTCTCTTTCTCTCTCTCTCTCTTCCTCTCTCTCTCTCTCTCTCTCTCTCTCTCTCTGTGTGTGTGGGTGTGTTTGTGTGTACTCAGTTCCTTCTTAAATATTTAGGGATAGCACGGTTGATTATTTCCTATTAGTAATTCATTCTAGATTTAGACATTTCAACATGCAGGCAGTGGTGGACATATTTTACTCTGTAAATCTATACCACAGCACCTTACATTATCTCTAGGCCTCCCTCTGGCCCCCATCAAGGTGTTCCTTGATGCACATTTATGTAATATTACTATACTGAGCCTCTCAATATGAAAGACAAAAGGAACACACTTTCTTTTCTTTCACTCATATTTTGAAGTCTCCAAGCTCAGCAGGCACATCTAGAATTCACTGAGTTTTTATTTTTATTTATCTATTTTTTGTTTTTGCAATTAATGGAATACATAGGGGGACCCCCAATCGTGCTGGGCCATTGGGACTTTTACATATGTATTTCCTTACTCTACAAGCTTAGTAAGTCGTCAGACCACATACTTTTTTACACGACTTATTCTGGGTTTAACAGTAATTTCTAGGTTTGTTTCAGTCCACTAACACCTTCTTAATGCTTGCAGATGGCATAATAGTCGTAAAGTTCACTAGAATGAGGAGGATATCTGAAGTGATGCTTCTGTCAAGGAAAATGATGTCATGTGTACCAAGCATTGTACCGAGTCTAACACGTATAACATTGTATACCTAGTATACCACGTACAGTATCAGCCTGTGCTGAAAACTAAGGGTTTGCTTGCAAAGACTACATAAAAGGTATAATTTATGGTCTTGTGGAATGCTTGCATTTAGAAAGCATTTATTTAACACACCACCACTGTATTGATGTGCCATAGCTTTTGGACGTATATACCTAAATTATAAAACTAACCACATTTGTACATATGTTGCCATTTCCTTCTGGGTTTACAAGCAGAAAAAGCATGTTAAACAGGAATAGGCATGGTAATCTACTGGACCATCTCACTTGCTTTATGTAACTTTGTAACTCTTAATTCTGACATTAAATAATTTTACCCCATGACCACTGTTCATTACATTGTGGCGAGAACCACTCAGTGTAATTGTAGCTTTTAATTTCATGGCTCCCTGCGCATCTATACTGACTGTAATCCCATACCTCAAGTGCTGTCCTGAACTGTCCTGCTGCCACGGCATATTTCTTCTGTCTATAGCAAGAGCTGGCATCCTTTAAGGCTACCTGAAGCCATTTGTCAATCTGTGGCAGGGTGGTGAGATCCCGGGGACTTGCAGGTGGCATCGTGGTGGCAGTCTGGCCTGTTGCCTGAAGCCCAAGGCACATGTTAGGCTGGGCAAACTCATAGCTCACATCCTCTTCATCAACATAGACCAGCTTCATTTCCACATCCATTATGTTCTTTAAGGGGATGTGGGGCAGAGGTACGGTGGTGACTAGCTGATTGTCTAGTTCCATTATCTTGGCCTCTTTCTTTCCCACCAGCTTCTCTTCGCTGTCAGCCTTCCGTTTAAGGGCCACCTTCTCTAACTCGTTATTTTGTTTTTCTTTGATGCTCTTTGTGAGTTTTACTCTCTCAGCTGAGGCTTCAGCTTGCATTTCTCCACTGTTCTTCTTAATTCCAGGTGTCCCTTCCAGGCTGCTGGGGGAATTTGTCAAGGTGGACATTTTCTTGCTTGTATTTATCTTTGGAAGAAGCAGATCTCGATAGACTCTCTTCACTGTAGTCTCCAAACTCCTACTCTTGCCAGAATCCATTGGTCCACCCGTAGACTCCTGCAGGGGTGACAAAGAAGAAAGCCATGGAAACAATGACTTTGAAACCCCAGTTGTTTTAGCCAATAGTCAGTTGCATTTCTAATACTGTTTTCTTCATCATAGATAGCTATCATGCAGAACACAGCTGCATTTATACTATGCACTGACTGTTCACACTGACCAATGGATGCTTCAGTCTCAAAACTCACTAAGGTAAGAACTCAGCCCAAGCTCATCTGGATGTTGCCTGAAAAATAATTTACGGCTGAACAGCATTAAATGAACCTTTATATAAGAAGCTAAAGTCATTGAATAGGAAAATCTTATACATAGCCCTAGAAGCCAAAAAAAAAAAATCCACTTTCTCTTTATTTCCTCAGAAAGGCAGGTGGTCTATAACTCTTCACAAAGCCCATTGCTATCCTGCATGATGGACTTGGGAGAGAAACCACAGCCACTTCTTTGGAAAAACTTTCAGAAATGTGAGCATGGAGATTTCTTTATTAATATTTATATTTCTTTCCATTAATATGGAAAGCCTCATGCTGGACTATCTTTAAAGACAGCTATTTGTTAAAACAAATAGAGGAATGTGGCCTTAACCTCCCGGTGACTCAAGCCATATATTCATCTTGAGTCCACTGTTTCTGGAGTAATGACATGAATATGGTTTCTGATGTGAAACATGTTCCCAACGCGCTGATGCTAACACACAGTCTGATAAGGAGACCTCTTCATAGGAACTTTGTTCCTAGATCTGCAAGATAGAAAATGCCCTAAAATATAATAATTGCTGAATATAATGGGCTCTTATCCCATAGGATCCTCTTACTTAATCATAGTCTATACTGGGTACAATTTATTTCTTTACTTTACAAAGAATCTAAAGGATAGGAAGGCGATGCCGCTCCACCGACACAGTACCGCTTTCAGCAGAACCTGCCCCAGGCACTCACAAGCTCCTTGCTTAGAGTCTTTCCTCCCTGCCATGCCACTTTTAGTGTAGCTCTGACTATACTTACATAAGATACAAAGCCACAAGAAAAGAGCTGGGCTAAGGCCGAGTATGATCTCAAGATACAATGAGTTAAAATGTTACATTTGTGCTTCTATTAATCTCTGTGATGCCTCCTCCACCAAAGGAAAACACTTGAGAAGCTTCTTCAAGCTTGTTATTTTGCTAATATTGATTGCTTTGCTTTGTCTATTGAGAGGCAGTAGCTTGGCTCCAGCGGACCTTTGAAACACTGTGAACCAAGACCCAGCTGATTCTTATGACAAAAAAAAAAAAAAAAAAAAAAGACATAAAACTACTTTTGAGGTTAAAATTTTTCCTTTACCCTACCCTTATATATAGGTGTTATAGAAAAGTGTTAGGCTATAGGTGAACATAAAAGAGGCTATCATGACAGTTTTATGACCTTATAATTAGTATCAAGTTGGAATGAGAGACTGATGTGAAAGCAAGAGGATCTGAGTTCAAATCCCACCCCCAATCCACCTAAAAGCCATGCATGGCTATAACCCCACTGTTTGCGTATAGAGACTGGTGGATTCAAGGCGTGTGCTGGCCACTTGTTCTAGCCACAACATTGAGCTTCAGGTACAATGACAGTGTACCTACAAAGAAAATAAGGTGGAGAGTGATGAAGAAAGACTGCCTGTGTCTGCCTCTGGACACACACACACACACACACACACACACACACACACACAGAGAGAGAGAGAGAGAGAGAGAGAGAGATATCAGATTCTAGTAAGAACTATCTTGTTATAAGTTATCAAAAGCTAAATGCTAGAGTTGTGATTCCCTGACAGGATTATATTGACAGAAGTAATTTGTGAAAGATTACAATCTTGGCCAGTGTATGCCCTGCTCCGTCCCAAGGAGATGTGCAAAACAGTGAATCCCAGGCCCAGTGCCACCACTGTCAAGGCACTGTCCTGGAGTATTCTACCTAAGGCAGTGAGAAGAAGAGAGTGCCAGCCATCACTGTGTTCTTGTTTGTTCTTGTACCATGAAGGATCTGGGCTTCGGCTGGGGTCTCTGGAGGTGGATTCTCAGACAAGCATCTATCCCACAGAAGTTCTTTCAGTAGCTCAGATACAGCTTTTGAAATTTTCCCGTTGCTCAGAATAGCTGCTGGTAAGATTCCTTTTCACAATAGACTATATATAAATATGAATAATAAATGTTGGTAGGTGAACGGTTCCAAGAGTTTCTCCCGGTATCTTATCTCAGCTATTTACATCATGTACCAGAGGCTACAGAACATCAGCTTCTCTGTCGTGGGTTGATGTAACTCTGCAGCATCTATAGCAACACTACCTTCTTATCAGGGTTGACTTCTCATCTTCAGTGTGTAAATTTGTGTCCATCTTCGTAACTGATTCTCCTGAAGGGTGATTGTCTTTCCTTTCTTTATTGCCTTCCCATTCCTCCCTGCCCTAGCCTCTCCCAACCTATCTATCCCTGAAGATGTGCCTTTCCCTCAGTGCAAGAAGAAAAGTTTTGTGTGTGTGTGTGTGTGTGTGTGGGTGTGTGCGTGCGCGCGCGTGCGCATGTGTGTGACAGAAACTCTAGAGTGCTCTATAGCAACTCTTAAGCCTTTCTAGAGAAATTACCATTTTGAATCCTCCAACAGATTTGTATAAACAGTAATAATGCAGTGGGAGAAAGCAGAGAGGGTGCTCATAGGACATTAAGAGATGCTGAACAGATGAACAAACTTTTAATATTCAGGCATCTGAAGGAACAGTTATCCCAAAGTTGTCCAAGAAACAACAGATTTAAGTCCCTATGCCTCAACACAGAACACTGCCCTGAATATCAATAGGTGTCCTTAAATCGACAGTCTGAAAGAAGAGCAGGCCCTAACCAACCTCTGTTTCACAGAGGTAGCAGCTGGTCACGTGACATTAATTTCAGAGGTAGAATATGCTCCTTATGAAAGCTGTGCTGCTCAACAAAAGAGCTATGGAGGTGCTCAGCATTTCCAGCAGTCACAAACCTGCAGGGGAGGGTTGTGCATCATGGCCATTCCCCGACCAGCCTTGCACTCTGCCCTTACTTCCCACCCCATGAACTCAAGAGAAGCAGCTCTGTTAATGCCAAATGATGCTCATTCTCAGTCCATCTGCTGACATTTTCCCATCTTGTTCCCACCTCATTTACTTGTCCTAAACCAAACTGCAGTTCCTAGACAGGAACTGCCCATCTCTGTCTTCTCCAAACAGACCAGTTACATGTGCATGATTGATTTCTTCCAAGACTGTCTAAAAGCAGACTCATCCCCTACTGATCCAGACATGAGCTCAGGGTTCTGCATAAAGCTGTTCAAAAAATGTAGGTCAAAACATATGCTGTAAAACAAAGACTAAGTTACATGCAGTTAGAGAAAATAAAGCTGGAATCTAAAAACAGATTCTTTTATATTTTGAGATTATAATATAATTGCTATATTTCCCTCTGCCTCTCCTTCCTCCCTTTTATACATCCTTCCTTGCTCTCTTTCAAATTCATGGTTACTTTGAGCACTGCAAAAGAGTAGGTGGAAAGAGTTTTAAGAGCTGGAGGACCAGAGGGTTTGCTGTGAGGCTGTGTCTCTTAGCAATGTCAGAGGCTACACCCATAGTATTCCACCAACACTGCCCATGCATGAGCTGGGCTAGCACAACAATAGACACCCTGATGTGGATGAGGGAGTGTGGAAGCTCAGGAGGCCTCGAACTAGACAAAGAACTACTGCAACAATGGAATACTGAGTGCAGGAGAAAGTCTCTCCCATGAAATTTTTGTTAAGAGCTGGGGAACAAATCAAGTGGACTCAATGCAATCAGTTCTACCAGAGAGTGACACTGTCAGCATACCCTTGCACTTGGTTTCTTAGTTCTTTCTTGATTTTTGAAAATATATTATATGGTTTTTTCTTTCTTTTTCCTTCCTCCATAGCCTTCCATATAGCCCTCCTTGATCCCTTTCAAATTCATCACCTCTTCCTTCATTACTTGTTGTTACATACATATATGTATATACATATATATTCCAAAATACATAAATACAACCTGTGCAGTCTAAATACTTGCATGCATGATTTTAGGGCTGATCATTTGGTATTGGATAACCAATTGGTGTGCTCTTCCCTGGGGAAGACTATTTCTTTACTTTCAGCATTCCTTAGTTGCCTGTAGCTCTCTGTGTTGGGATGGAGGCTTGTGGCCTTCCCCTTGTTCACTTTGGCATCTTATTGTTGTGCTTGTTCAGCAAATGTTGGTGAGACTTTATGGGTGTAGCTTTTGACATTGTTAGGAGACACAATCTCACAGCAAACTCCCGATATTAGAGCTGATCAGATCACCTGTACCCTTCTATCCCCCTCTCTACTACTCTGCAATGTCCCTGTCTTGGCACTGGTCCCATTTCTCTTTCCTGGCTCCTGCAGTTCATTCAGGGCATATACTCACACCTGAGGATTTAAAGCTAAGAGCCTCAGATAACATGCAGCATTTCTCTTTTTGGCTCTACATTACCTTGTTCCATCTATTTATCTACCAATTTCACGATTTCTCCCTCCCTCGCTTCCTCCCTGCCTTCCTTTTTCTTTCTTGTCAAGACAGATTTACTAAGTTTCCAAGGCTCATCTTAAATTCACTTTGTAGGTCAAATAGGGTTTGAATGTGCCACACTCCTGCCTCAGCCTCCTGAGTATCTGGTATCAGGATCAGCTAGAAGAGGGTTTCTTTTCTTTTTTGACAGTAAAGCAAAAACTCTTCAGAAAAGAGTTGATTCTGTGAAGTTCTGATGGATTTTTGTTTTGCTTTGTTTTAATCTCATCCCGGGTGAAGTACATTTTCTTCTCAGTTGTTCAAATGAGTCATGTAAGAACTAGATTTAAACTATCAACCTCTTCAACTTTTTTTTTAGTAGTCAGGTTGATTAACATGGAGTTAGTCAGTGTTCCCAAGGCTACATTTTAATCTTTACTTCAATACAAAATCTTTTAAGAGAAAACTCTTTGTCGACCATCATGTCAAACGGATTTGTAGGTGGCATTCTGTAAAATGCTTCTTCTTTAATTTACAAGGCAGCACAGTAGTAGAACCGATTTTCTCATATCCACATGGTGGCACAGATAAAGAAGATCTCTAGCAAATGATGATCAGAAACCTTTGAGTCATCTCTGGGGGCTTATAATAAACACAGCTGCAGGAAATGAAGAGGGATCAGTACCCAATCATTTCTATCGGCTAACCGTTTTCCATTTTCAACAGTTATTTTATTTTATTTTTACTTTAAGCATACTGACAAGTATTCTGTTGTACATCTGGGTTTCTATTACCTCTTAGATGCAATTGGTAGTTTACATGGTTATTAGTAAAACAAATGATTAGATTTTTTTTTTCTGAAACAGGCAGCTCAAACCTGGGCAATTCAAAAGAAGAGAATCCTTAAAAATGTGCTCTCTGAAACACTCAACATCACAGTTGCTATGGTTTTCTTTCTTAAAAAAAAAAAAGATCTAATTTTAACTTGCTGTTAAATGTAACCAGAGAGACATTATGAGGAAAAACACCTTGCTTGTTAGTCTACCAGAACACGTTGTTATTTTTAAAAACATTCTACAAAATAGTCCTTCTGTCTAATAGTCAGATACTAAAGTCCTTAACCGTGACCAGGATGCTGGGCTAGGTGGACCAGGAGAGACGAAAGTTGACCAGATCTCAGCATGCGGGTATTTGCAGCTAGGAGAAGGCAGCAGTGGAGGATGGGAAGTGGAGAAGTACAGATAAACACCTCCCTTCAGAGGAGATACCCTCTGACCTCACTGAACTGCAAGGGGTTGAAATGAATCCCAATCTATTTCGTATGTGGATCCCTAGGTTCCCGCAGAGCCTAGAACACAGCAGGCCCTCGGTGCACACTTGTTTTCAGAGAGAGGGTGTGGCTGATTGCTAAGGCAGGAATATCAGGCTTGCTTCTCTAAGAACACAGGTGTTTGGAAATGAGTTCTGGAGAAGAGAAAGGCAATGTCCCCATTGCCGGAATTCTTTTTTATCCAAGTAATATTGTAAGGCATGGTGCACTACTACTCGATGGCAGTGGTGGATTTGGCTCATAGTACATATTTAAGAAATAAGTAAAGCATCCCACAGATGAAGATACGTAAAATACTAATAGCAGCACTGCTCCCAGTTGCTAAGGTTATATATATCACTACATAAAACCTTTCCCTCTCATGACATCTTTGTATAAATGTTATTAACACAACTGGGCTAAGAAAGAGAAACCATGATGTTGAAGAAGTATAAGGTAATCAAGGGAACTGGCCATATCTGAGACTTAAACTTAGGGCCGTCGATACCAGATTCCATAACTTTAGGATCATATGAAAATACTTCTCTCTATACTTGACCCTAGGTGCTGTGCTCAGATATTTACTTTCCTCACATTAAAAATGTTTTCTTCTATAAATTTCATAACCAGGTCCCTAACATTATTGCTGTCTTATTGGGTGTGACTCCCTTTACACTGGTGAGATAAGCACAATTTTATGTTTAACTCAAGTATAGGAACCAATTTTGTTAAGAAAGAATTAATAGATTTTTAAGGGTTTTAAAAGATTTTTAGTTGTAAATATTATGGACCCATTGTATTCCAGAAGTCATTAAATAAAGAAAAAATAATGTGGACATAAAAATTCCACATGAATAGATTGCAGAGACTTTGGGAATAATTCATCAAAGCAACTGTGCTTCTCTGAACCGGTCCATTGTGCACATTTATCTGAGAGGGCTACTCACTGTGGTGTTATGTAATGGAGAGAGTGTTCAAACTGGAGTTGCAGAAGAGTTTGAGCTCTAGGTTTACTATTCATTGATGGCATGTCCTAAGAGGAACTATGCAACTTGCTTTAACATTACTTTTAGAACTGTAAGCGTCATGGAAGCATCAGACGGGGATGTTTTACAGAACAACACTTATGACAGAAGAGGCTTAGCAATTCTACAAACAGCTCCTGGCGGGGGCCTGAGACTACCTCAGAGGATTCTGTCTCTTCCTCCTGTCAAGGACTATGTTCTCACCATCAGCAGGAGGCTGGCTAGTTTCATGTCAACTTGATACAAGATAAAGTCGTCTGTGATAAGGAAATCTCCACAGAGAAGATGCCTCCCTAAGATTAGGCTGCAGGCAGGAAAGCCCATAGGGCATTTTCTTAATTAGTGGTTTGATGTGGGAGGGCCCTGCTCATTGTAAGTGATGACACACCTGAGCTGGTGGCCCTGGGTTCTATTAAGAAAGCAGACTGAGCAAGCCTCAAAGATCAAGCCAGTAAGCAGCCTTCCTCCATGGCCTCTGCTTTAACTCCTGCCTTCTGGTTCCCTCCCTATTGAGTTCCTGCTTTGGCTTCCCTCAATGGACTGTGATTTGAGATAAGTAAGCCAAATCAACCCTTTGTTCCCCAAGTTGCTTTTGCTCAGGATGTCATTCTTTTGGCATCAGACTAGTTCTGCTGATGTCAATGCCAGTTAAGCAGACCTTATGGGAAGATTGACTAAAACCTTCTAGACTCCAGAGGGCTGCCTACTGCCATCATGTGTCAAGCACAGAAGTAGTTCTACATATGTGATGTCTCTTCCAACTCATATTCTCTTCACCATTTCCCCGCTTTGGGGCCCTCTGCTAGGACTTCTGTTACAGATCAGCAATCACTTTCATGTTTCAAACCCAGGGACCAGTAGGCTTGCTGTGACTGCAGCTCTAATAGCCGTCTTCACAATGGACAAGTCTTGTCTTTGGTGGAACAGTCTTTTCATCTACACAGGTGGCATGATCATTCAGTTCTCCTCTGCCGCACTTACCAGTGATTCATTCACAGCCTCTTGGGCTGCTGGCTCTTGCTCTCCAGCAGGGGTACTCCTTTCCCCAGTGAGTGTTAGGGCCTTAGGTGACCTTGTCCAGTGCAGATGCTACCACACACTCCTGTTTCCTAGTGTCATAATGCTCCTTGAATTGCCCAATTGTCCACTCAACTACTAATATGAAGTCTTCATTCAGTTTGTTTAATATGTATCTCAAAATTAACAATGCCCAGTCTAAAATCTTAATTTTTATTCTTCCTTCCAAGAATATGCCACGCAAATCCACTCAACTGTCCAGCAGAAAACTTAACAAGTTATCTTTGATCTTTCATTTATCCTTTCCTTTCCTTCAGTACCCATCCTAGCATTGGTCATTGGTCTTATTGCCTCTACCCTATCCACTATTGATGTTCTGAAAGCCCCATCATCTTCCATCTAAATTATTGCCACTGCTTCCTAACACAGAAGGCACAGTTGTTCTTTTGGATGACAACCACATCCTATTCTACTACCACATCCTATCTTACATTTACTGAAAACCCTTCCACAAATGCCCATAACACCTACAACAGAACACGACCCCCAGTATCCCTATCCCCTATGAAGACCTTCAGCCCCTCATTTCTGTTGGCTATACCCAACTTGGTTAAACAAGCTTATTTCAACCTCACACAGTTTGTAGTCTATGGCCTGAGGAACAGGGTTTTTCTGTATAGCCCTGACTGTCCTGGGACTCACTCTCTAGACCAGGCTCGCATTGAACCTACAGAGATACACCTGCCTCTGCCTCTGCCTCCCTGCCTCCCCGCCTCCCCACCTCCCCACCTCTCTGCCTCTCTGTCTCTGCCTCTTCCTCCTGAGGACTAGGTTTAAAGACTTGCGGGTCTTTTATCCCCAACTTTATTCAGAGCATAGCTTAAACACCTCTTTTCCAGAAAGACTTCTTTGATGACCTGTAGTAAACAGCTTCCAGTCATATATCCATTTTAATCTCAGGAGTTCTTATCCCAATACCATTTAGTAATTTATATCATTCCTGCCATACACTCCGAAGTTGTCTGAGATGAAAGATACACAGTGGTTGTTGGCTAGAGGACTATCTAATGGTCTCTGACTTTATTGCACAATTCAAGAGAGGTCTACTTTCTTTGCCTGTTGCTATCCAACTCAAACACAGCTAACTTAATACTTTACAGCTTAGCTGGAACGACCTAAGTGTAAGCTATCCATTTATAAAGTACCTTCACTTTGAATGCTTCTCCCGGCACGCAGACACTTTGATTCTTCCCTACACTTTCTTATACTTAATTTGGCTGTCTGTTTGTTACTCTAAATCAACAAAATTTGTGAAGTACCTGCCCCACCCAATCAGCTTTTATTTTAGTCTTTGCTGGAAAGTAAATAATTTCTTTGATTCTTGGTTCACATAAAGAACAGCTCGTGCACAGCTGAAACCCTCAGCATAATCAGTCCTGTTTGGAAAAGAATTAATATTACAATTTGCTGTCATTACTAAGAGTGTGGTTGTAAGAATACAGCGGTCCTTCTAGAAAGTTCTTACTCTAATGTGATTATAAAACCAGTATGTCTTTTGTGTGGCAGGAATGGGAGCCTTGTAGAAGTCACATCTCAGTATAATCCAGAGCCCATTTCCTACAATTTTTCCTGGAACAAACACAGTCAGCCTGCCAAGGTCAGGAGTATTGTGAGACGAAGTCTGAATCTGGCTTGGAGTGTCTCTTCAGAGCTTTGCTCTCAGTCCCACCCTCCTTGCCCCATCTAGAAAAGTGATCAGTTTCTGTCCTTTAAAGCGGCTAATATACTCAGTGACTACGTAAGGAAACAATTTTACTCTAAGTTTGGTCAATTATTTAATTCTGCTGGTAAAGTTCTTATTTCCTAGACTTTTACATTTTGTTTCTTAAATTTCCAGAAAGGATAGATGATGCAGAGAGTTTCCAGCATACTCCAATTCCTCTGTTTTGGAAATGGAATCTTTGGCAGGTGAAGTGCTCTGTTGACCACCACACAGTGAAGCAGGCCATCACCACATTTTAGAGTTCTTAAGTCATTTTATCCTTTACTCCACTGCCTCCCACCACCATATAAAAATCAAACAGTTGTCACAAGCGCTGCTCCTAAGCATTTTGTTTACAGATGCTAACTAACTGAGGTAATGAACACAAAGCACGAATGAAGATTTTAAATATTTTAACTCATCCCCTGGGAAGACTATTTCTTTCTCTCTCTGCCTCCCTTCATTGCATAGAGTTGTTGGTATGGACTTAAGGCCTCATGAGATTTAACTCTTCTATGCTAGCTAGCATGCTTATTGGTGTCTTCCATGCTCTGCCCATGTTTAGGCAGCCATGTTGGTGAGACTTCATGGGCATAACTTACTTAACATTTTTAGTAGACTCAGTCTCATAGCACACCTCCTGCTCTCTTGACACAATCTTTCTGCCCCATCTTCTGAGGACTTGCCTGAGCCTTAGCTGCAGGACCTGCATCACATATATATCAACTGGGGTTGGGCACTATACAGACATTTGTTTTCTTCTGTGTTTTAGTAAGTTGTCGTTTTCTGCAATAATCTTTTATCTATTACAAAGAAAAGTTTCTTTAATGATGGGTGAGAGCAATACTTATCTGTGGGTATAAAGATAAATATTTACAATTCTGTTAAGAATTCTGCAGGTTAAGAAAGAAAAGGTGTATTAAAGATCCAAGTTACATTATCCCACTAGCCCCTGGTAGCTGTCTAGGTTTCTAGAACCAAGTGTAATGTCCTCTTGTTAGCAGACTTCAAGTCCTATTAGAGATCTATTTACTACAAACAAGATCTGCAAGCTGCTATTGCACCTTTAAGATTATAGTGCAATGATGGTTGCTGTTGTTTACAGGTGTCATAGCTCGGTGTACTTCCTCCCAACACACACACACACACACACACGTAACACCACTCCCCTCCCCAAACACACAGACAGCAACAACTAAAGACAAAGAGGTCATGAATGTGAGAAGGGAGGTGTCCATGGGAGGGGTTGGAGCAACAAAAATCTGAGGTAATTATATGTTGATTTCAAAAGAAAAATATTCAAAGAGCTACAAAAACAGATACTGGTTTGTTCTTAAATTTGTATTAAAGTTTAGTGTATCCAGAGGTGGGAAATCCACCTTAATTTTTTTTTCTTTGAAATGACTTTAGATTCCAGAAAAGTTTCTGTTTAGATAACAGAAAAGTTGTGAGATAATATCAAAAACTCAAAGTTACCCTTTCTGTGCACCTGGAAATTTTAAGTATTTTGGACATATTCCTTACTTTACATCTGATGTGTGTGCATACACAATCCCACACATGCATATTCACATATTCACATTATTTATTTTTCCAGTCTGTTTGCCAATACATTGCTTGCATCATGCCCCATTACCCCATAATACCTGACTGCAGGTTTCCTTCCTTCCCTGTTATAACACACATGACTATGAAATTCAGAGGCAGTAACAGCAATACAGCACTGGAGCTCAATCTACAGTCACTGGCCGCATCTTTCAGTTGTCTCGGTAAAGTAGTTTTATTGCTTATTTTTCTTTTTGTAAAAGATCTGGTCTAGAAAAATATACTGAATGAGATTGTCATAATTCTTTGTCCCTTTCACTGTAGAGCAGTGGCTCTTGACCTCCCTAATGCTGCGACCCTTTAATACAGTTCCTCATGCTGTGGTGAGCCCCAACCATAGAATTATTTCATTGCTGCTTCATAACTATAATTTTGTTCTTGTTATGAATTTAATATAAATTTCTCATACGCAGGATAACTGCTGTGAGATCCTCAAAGGGATTTGGAACCACAGGCTGAGAATCGCTGCTTTAGAACAGTTCATCAGCCTTTGTTTGTCTTGTGTGGCATTGCAGTTTTGAAGAGTATGAGTTAACTATTAGAGACACACAGTATCTTTCATGGAACAGTCTTCCAATTTCAATGATCAAAGAAGCAATGGAGATGAATCTGAGTTTCAAGATGACTTCCAATCTTTACCCAATCTTTTATTTACTGAAGAATTTTTCTCAAGTGATTTAATTTTGAAAGAACTTGACTTCCTTATTAAAAAATGAATACTAATTCATTTCTTATAGTACTAATTCTCTTCTTATAGAGATGATGAAAGGAATGACAAAACAGTATGGCAAGGACCAAATGTACCACCTAGAACATGGCCCATTCTTTACAGAGAGCAGCTAACCATGGTGATAAATACAGCATGCAGAACACAGGAAGGCAGCCGCTACAAAGACAACTGACCTATTTGCCAATGGCACCATATCTTTAACCACAGATCCTATGATCATTAAATAAGAAAATGAATCTGTGAATATACATATATACTCACTATATATATATATATATATATATCTCCTTATATATTTATTAAAACTTGAATATGGTTATGAGACTGCCTCTATTTGATTATCTCCTGATGTTGAACTTGATGCTAGTTTTTGTCTGAATTATTAGAAACCTCAGTAAACTGTCTGTGGAATATGGTAGGAATATAGAATAAAAATAGAAATAATTTTCCTAAACATTTTCTATAAAATTTTTTTCATTTTGTCATTACAGTATTTTATAATACATTAAACTTAAGCATAAAAGTGTCCTTCCTGTTAAAAGTTAAGTAGAGGACTGTGTAACAACCATAGCAGGAATTTGCATCCACAGGATCCTGATAAATGCCTGGTGGCATGGCAACCCACCTTAAATCCCAGAGCTGGGAAGATAAGAGACACCTGGTCCCCATAGAGAGTTGGCTAGCAAAACTGCATCAGGGAATTCAGGTTCAGCTGAAAGATCCAGTCTGAGTAAACAGTAGAATTAAGGAAGATCTTTCAACGGTGAGGCCTCCATATGCATGTGCAAATAGATTCATGCACACATATAGACATACGCATATACATGCATGAGTCCATATATGCATGTGTAATACACATACATGTACCCGTATTTGTACAGATATACATACGTGCATTCATGCACACTACACAGACACACACATGAGAAAAAGAGTACAATAAAAAAAGAGTTTATAGAATAAAGCCCATTTTTAACACTTGAGACACAGCTGGAAAAAGTTTTAAAAATAGAATCTGAAGAAGAATGAATCACATAATTCTGTATGACGCTTACCACAGGGTCTGGAGTGAAAGAGGAAGTGTCTGAAGACGATCTCCCTCTCCAGCCCGCACCTGATTCTTTGACCAAACTTTGACTTTGGTGTTTTTACTGACGATAAAAGAATTTCAAACAGCATTTGGAATTTGTAAATATTTGTCTAGACAAAAAGCAATTCTGTATATTTACAAATATATATTTACTATGTATGTAGATTTTTAGGAAGATATTTAAAAGATTTCTTCAGAATCTTTGGTAGAACTTGTGATTTCATTTGTGGAGGAAGTTGTATCTGGAAGAAGTCAGCTTTGGAATTAAGACAGAGGAGATAGATAAATAATTTTGGAAATATTTCTTTCATTTTTTGAATACTATTTTGTTTATATTTAATGAGGAGAAATATTTGAAATCAGGCTAGATATTAATCACCCACTAACATTTTCCCATTGCTTTAAACAAAAGAGAGCCATGAAGTTGAAGTCAAAGAACTGGTTGGAAACAAAGTTTTGACAAATGGCAATCATCAATCTGAACCTGAAAAATGTCCCTCAAACCATTCTGTGACACAATGTGCTGCTTATGGGTAAGGCATGACAGTGGCTCAAAACTCCTACTATGAACTAATAGAAAACCAGAATAAAAGCCTACCTCATTAGAGGAGTGCACTGGACAGCTAGGAAGTAGTGAGAAAGGATGGGCGTACAACTCCCTCAGCAAAGAATTATGGGAAGGAATGGAAGGTAATAAAAGGTAAGTTTGTGAGTCTATACATACAGAAATAATGACTGTCAATGGATCATATTAAGCAATAAAACATAAATAAATATCCTTGCAAGAAATCTTTGTGGCCATTTTAACCCTGGGGCGATTGGACAGGTGTAGTCATGGGGATGAGGATGATGCCCTGACATTTGTGTTGGCAGGTGCACCAGTGGTGATCATGAAATCACCAGAGCTGATGGTAAATACGGAGAGTGTAGGAGGTCAAGGCCACCAGGCACAGAGCTGTTTTATAAATTAAGTCTGTCAGTTGTGAGTGCTTCATTGAGCAGTGGTCTGCAGTGGAAACTTCTTAAAGGCACCAAGATGTTTTGATAACCTTGTGAGACAAAGATATGGAGAAATGATATTGAGCAATGACAGACCATCAGATGTAAATCTCAAGAACCTGATGCACCAGGGGCATGCCCTCTCCAGGGCTATATTCACCTCAACATGGGAACAAAGATATATATGGTATAAAGGATGGTATTACATATATTTTATTCAATCATTCCCATATTGCTGGGAATTTAAGACGTGTACAAGTATTTAAAACTCTGAACCATTGTATTGTTGCACTAATCTTTTCTTTTCTTTCTTTCTTTCTTTCTTTCTTTCTTTCTTTCTTTCTTTCTTTCTTTCTTTCTTTCTTCCTTTCCTTCTTTCTGGTCAAAGACACAATCTAGAGTCATCTGGGAAGAGGGAACCCCAGTTGTGGGCATAGCTGTGGAGCATTTCCTTGATTAATGGTGGATGTGGAAGGGCCTGCCTACTCTGGGTGGTCTACATCTGAACATGTGGTCCTGGGCTGTATAGAACAGGTAGCTGATCAAGCCATAGGAAGCAAGCCAGTGAGCAGCATTCCTCCATGGCTGCTGCTTCCAGCTCCTGCCTAGAGTTCCTGCCTTCTTTCCCCTTTGTGATGAACTATAAGCCATAAGCCAGATAAAGTTTTTCCTACCCAAGTTACTTTCAGTGTTTTGTCAGAGTAACGAAGAAGTTAACTAGAACAACTGTTTATAAATTTTAAAAGAGCTAGGCATGATGGCACACCTTTAAGCCACCAGCAAATGGGAGGCAGAAGCAGGTAGAAATGAAAACTAGGTCTGCATAGCAAATTCAAGTTTCAATTAGATCTTGTGTGTCATCTACACTGATCTAGTAGATCACTATGCCATGTAATTAGTAAATAGTTAATCCATTATAGAGATTATATAAAGATATGTAGTGAATTGGACCATGTGTAACATCGCTTATTTCCCAAACACAATCTTCAGTAATAATAGAAAATATTAATTATGTAAAATATCTTTGTAATCCCACAATGAAAAACAAAAGAATGTGTAGATGGCAGAGATATACTCATGAGTGAAAAAGATATTGAAACTAGCTAAGGAATTTGAAATAACTAATATATTCAGGATGAGAGAAAGAGATTGATTATAAAGACTTGTTAGCAGAGATTACTGGAATTTATGAAAAGAAAGATTAAATGAAAATTCTAGAACTGAGAAATGGATACTCAAATAGTGATGGGAGAGAGCTAGCCTCCCAGGAGGGTGGAAAAGTCTGTGAGCCCAGGGAAGACCACCACTTCTATTCTGAGGGACCTGGCTGGAACCCTCAGGACACAGGAACCAAGGAAAAGCTGGGTACAAGATCATTCTGGTTTCTGTCTGCACCCCAGAGCTGACCCTGTACTATAGCTCTCCATACCCAAATTCCTCCCGGAGAGAACTGGTCTCCGAGGACTATTGACACAGAAGCTTGCAGAAGGGACAAGACATAGACAGAGACAGCAGGACCAGCTAACACCAGAGATAACTAGATGGTAAAAGGCAAGGACAAGAACACAAGCACCAGAACCCAAGGTTACTTGGCATCATCAGAACCCAGTTCTCCCATTACAGGGAGCCTGGATACCCCAACACACCAGAAAAGCAAGACTCTGATTTAAAATCACATCTCATGATGATGATAGAGGAACTTAAGAAAGACATAAATAACTCCCTTAAAAAAATTCAATAGAACACAGGTAAACAGGTAGCAGCCCTTAAAGAGGAAACAGAAAAATCCCCTAAAGAATTACAGGAACATACAACCAAATAGGTGAAGGAACTGAACAAAACCATCCAGGACTTGAAAATGGAAATAGAAACAATAAAGAAACCAAAAAGGGAGACAACCCAGGAGATAGAAAAATCTAGAGAAGAGATCAAGAGTCATATATGTAGGCATCACCAACAGAATACAAGACATGGAAAAGAGAATCTCAGGGGCAGAAGATAACAAAAAACAAAACAAAACAAAACAAAACAAAAAAAAACACAAAAAAACAAAAACAAAACAAAACAAAACAACAACAACAACAAAAAAAAACATTGGCACAACAGTCAAAGAAAACGCAAAATGCAAAAAGCTCCTAACCCAAACATCCAGGAAATCCAGGACACAATGAGAAGACCAAACCTAAGAATAATAGGTATAGAAAAGAGTGAAAATTTCCAACCTAAAGGGGCAGTAAATATCTTCAACAAAGTTATTGAAGAAAACATCCCTAGCCTAAAGAAAGCGATGCACATAAACATACAAGAAGACTACAGAACTCCACAAAGATTGGACCAGAAAGGAAATTCCTCCTGTCACATAATAGTCAAAACACAAAATGCACAAAACAAAGAAAGAATATTAAAAGCAGTAAGGGAAAAAGATCAAGTAACATATAAAGGCAGACCTATCAGAGTTACACCAGACTTCTCACCAGAGACTATGAAAGCTAAGATCCTGGAAATATCTTATACAGACACTAAGAGAACACAAATGCCAGCCCAGACTACTATACCAACAAAACTCTCAATTACCATAGATGGAGAAACCAAGTTATATCATGACAAAACAAAGTCTACACAATCTTTCTACAAATCAAGTCCTACAAAAGATAGCACATGGAAAACACCAGCACAAGGAGTGAAACTACACCCCAAAGAAGATAGTCACACAAAGATAAAAAATACATAAAAGATAACAGGAAGCAACAACCACTTTTCCATAATATCTCTTAACATCAATGGACCCAATTCCTCAATAAAAAGAAATAGACTAACAGACTGGTTCCATAAACAGGACCCAACATTTTGCTGCATACAGGAACCATACATCAGTGTCAAAGACAAACACTACCTCACTACCTCAGAGTAAAAGGCTGGAAAACAATTTTCCAAGCAAATGGTCCCAAGAAACAAGCTGGAGCAGCTATTCTAATATCAGATAAAATTGACTTTCAACCAAGTCATCAAAAAGATAAGGAAGGACACTCCATACTCATCAAAGGAAAAATCTACCAAGAACTCTCAATTCTGAATATCTATGCTCCAAGTGAAAGGGCACTCACATTTGAAAAAGAAACTTTACTAAAGCTCACACAATAATAGTGGGAGACTTCAACACTCCACTTTCATCAACAAAAACAGAAACTAAACTGAGACACAGTGAAACTAACAGAAGTTATGGACCAAGTGGATTTAACAGATAGATATCTATAAAACATTCCATCCTAAATCAAAAGAATACATCTTCTTCTCAGCACCTCATTGAACCTTCTCCAAAGGAACAAACATGGTATGTACTCACTGATAAGCCCAAAAGTTGGGTATTTAGAAAGGTGAACAAAATACTCACAGGAATAAATATGGAGATAAAGTGTGAAGCAGAGACTAAAAGAAAAGCCATCCAGAGACTCCCCCACCTTGGGATCCGTCCCATTATATGGCCACCAAACCAGGACATTATTGTGGATGTCAGCAAGTGCTTGCTGATGGCAGCCTAATATATCTGTTTTCTGAGAGGCTCTGCCAGAGCCTGACAAATACAGAGGCGGAAGCTCACAGTCAACCATTGGACTGAGCTCAGGGGTCTCCCACAGAAGAATTGGAGAAGGGACTGAAGGAGCTGAGGGGATTTGCAGTCCCATGGAGAGAGCAACAGTGTCAACAGGCCAGACCCCCTCCCCGCCCCAGAGCTCCTGGGGACTGAACCACCAACCAAAGAATACACATGGAGTGACCCATGACCCTGGCCACATATGTGGCAGATGATGGCCTTGTTGGACTTCAGTGTGAGGAGAGGCCCTTGGGCCTGAGGGTGTTCAATGCCCCCATGTAGGGGAATACCAGGTAAGGGGGATAGGAGTTGGGAAGGGGTGGGGGAGCACCCTCATAGAGGCAGGGGGGATGGGATGGAGGTTTCTGAAGGGGAGACCTGAAAAGGGGAAACCATTTGAAGTGTAAATAAAGAAAATATCCAATCCAAAAAAAAAAAAAATAGAGAGAAAAATGAATTCTCTGAAATTAACTCACTAAATTGGGATATAAATCAAATGTACCAGAACATAGGATTAGTAAATTCAAAGAAACAATCCAGGAAGTATATGAATTTAAACAGAGAAATAAGATAATGGAAACTATTAGAAAGAATGTTAGACAAAGTACTTTTGGAGTCACACAAGGAAAGAAGAATGAAACAGGAGAAGCACAAAGGAATTATGGGAGCCAATGAAAGATAATAAAAGATAACTGCGTGAAAATACACATACAGTGTATATACACGTACAGTTGATTGACCAGATTAAGCAATATGACGGAAATGTTGCTTCAAGAAATCATACTGCAATTGACCTGGAAACTTCTTCCCTGCTATCTAGCTTTCAGAGTGCTATGAAGGTACTCTTAAGGTGTTAAGCAGGCTTCTTGGGGAGAAAGTCCTCCATGGTCTTACCAGGGGCTTGCCCTGCGTCCTCCCACACAACCTGGCAGGTAAGGCTAGCCTATGGTTCCGACAGTGGCTTGACTGCTATTGAGGTTACAAACAGCATCACATTGCATTTGACCCCTACTCCACGGGAGATGATTCACATCTGGCACTGTAAACGAGGCTGGGGAGGACATGGACCTTTAGCAAGAGCCCAGTCTTGCTAAATGAACAGGTTATCAAACTGCCTTTGAATATTCATGTCTACAGATGAGTGCTATTCCTAAGCTCAGTCAGAGAAGTTTCCATTTTGCAGTGGGTGGGGGTTAATGCCCACTTATAATTGTTTACAGTGCTTAGAATAAGTTTGAGTGCTTAACCCTAAATATGACACCTGTAACAACCCCCTATCCCTACCCCAAGGCTCAGGGAACATCATGGGAGAGAGGCTGAAAATAATTTAAAGAGCCAGAGCCCAGGGAGTGCTTCTGAGAAAGTCTGTCTGGACATCAACTCACAGCAGCTATGGGTATTTGCCCAAAACCTGTGTAAAATCAGTTTGGTAAATATTTCAATGTAGGTGCGGGAGGAACTCATGAGGCCTTACCTAGATTGAGAACTATTGACAGTTGGTGGCTGCTATAGGCTGACTTCATTTTTCTTTAGGAATATGGCTTCTGGTAGGTTTTCCTATTTCTGTTAGGTGACTCTCCGTCCATCCATTTGAGAACCGCACTGATTGGCTTTAGTGGGTCATTACAAATAAGAGGACATGAGAGAACGTGAATGTGAGAGGAATGTGTTGAGTGTTAGTGGGATGGGAGGAGAAAGCTGGAGTGGATATGATCAAGATAGACTTCATAAAAATATGAAATTGCTAAAAAGCAAATGAAACTATTCATAATGGGGAAACCGAAGAAACACGTCTTTGAGGTTTCAAATGTATGTAGGATAAAATAATAATTAACATGATACAAAACATGGGAAAGGGGAATGGAGCTAAAGTATTCTTTGATTTGAAAGTTTGTAAAGATCTGTTAAAATTAGTTATTTGATTTAGAATGAAATAAATAACAGGATTGTATTGTAATTTTATGGAGTAAACACCATGAAATGACCAAAATGTGTAGCAGCTTGAGCTGGGTATATGGCTAAGTTGAGGGAGTATGAGGGTAGCATACATAGAGATGTTGGCCCTAGCCTCACTACCCGCTGAACACATAAACCACAATGGTGGCACATGCCTATGCAGTAGTGCCATGGAGGCGAGTGATCTGCAGTCCAAGGTAGTGGAGTGCAGGTGAGTCTGAGCTGTATAGGATCCCGTCTCAAACTCCAAACTGAACAATGAGCATAAGGCACACACCAAATAAATAGAGAGATCACTCAACGTATCTGCTATGATCAATGATAAGAAACAAAGGGACCAAATAGAAACTAGAGATGGTAGATATCAACTGAAATATATCAGTAATAAATTTTCCATTTTAAAGTACTAAATATTTCAATTAAGTCTAAGACTGTTATTTTGGAAGAAAAATACAGTTCCTAACTATATTCTGTGTATGAGACATATGCCTTAAATAGAAGTACAGAAAAGTAGAAAACAAAGACACACAGAAGGGCAGATCACACACCCCTCAACCACGACAAGGGGATGGCTCTATTAATATCAGAGCAGCCAGCGAGGCACGGGGCTTAACTGGAAGCAGAGAAGGTATGCCAATTACTAACTTACTGTCTGCCAGCTCCAAACCCACACTCCCCCTGTATTCTGATATTGGAAGTGAACTCTGCAGGCTCCATTTCAACGATTCCAGCTGGCTGAAAATTAGCTCTGCTCGTTCAGGGTGGGAGAAACCCCACAAAGCTGCAAGAAGAAGATGGCCTTTTCCTTCTGCTCTCTTCCCACTAACAGCCAGTGCCTCCGTGTGAAGGGGTCCAGGCACTGTCGTCCTCTGGAGTGAGGACTCTCATGGTTCATCAGAGGATACGTGTCCTCTTTGTGAACATCACTACAGTCAAGCCCCTCTTCTGATTTCAGGGCAAGTAAACTCCATTACAGGGAGTTCCCATGACAACTCCACCTTTTCTTAGGAAGCACGAACCTTGGTCTTGAATGAAATCTTTTAACATTCAAGGTCCCTGTTTCTTTCTGTCTAAAAATGCTGCAGTCCACCCAGCTGTCTCTCTACCTGATTAGTAATTAGCAACACCTATTTATTTATTATTTAATTATATAAAAAGTATTAGCATACACTTGATTGACTGACTGCATTATCACGTTTTCATATATATCTATATTTTTTTCCATTTTTATTAGGTATTTAGCTCATTTACATTTCCAATGCTATACCAAAAGTCCCCCATATCCACCCACCCCCACTCCCCTGCCCACCCACTCCCCCTTTTTGGCCCTGGCGTTCCCCTGTACTGGGGCATATAAAGTTTGCAAGTCCAATGGGCCTCTCTTTCCAGTGATGGCCGACTAGGCCATCTTTTGATATATATGCAGCTAGAGTCAAGAGCTCCGGGGTACTGGTTAGTTCATAATGTTGTCCCACCTATAGGGTTGCAGATCCCTTTAGCTCCTTGGCTACTTTCTCTAGATCCTCCATTGGGAGCCCTATGATTCATCCATTAGCTGACTGTGAGCATCCACTTCTGTGTTTGCTAGGCCCCGGCATAGTCTCACAAGAGACAGCTACATCTGGGTCCTTTCAATAAAATCTTGCTAGTGTATGCAATGGTGTCAGCGTTTGGATGCTGATTATGGGGTGGATCCCTGGATATGGCAGTCTCTACATGGTCCATCCTTTCATCTCAGCTCCAAACTTTGTCTCTGTAACTCCTTCCATGGGTGTTTTGTTCCCAAATCTAAGGAGGGGCATAGTGTCCACACTTCAGTCTTCATTCTTCTTGAGTTTCATGTGTTTAGCAAATTATATCTTATATCTTGGGTATCCTAGGTTTGGGGCTAATATCCACTTATCAGTGAGTACATATTGTGTGAGTTTCTTTGTGAATGTGTTACCTCACTCAGGATGATGCCCTCCAGGTCCATCCATTTGGCTAGGAATTTCATAAATTCATTCTTTTTAATAGCTGAGTAGTACTCCATTGTGTAGATGTACCACATTTTCTGTATCCATTCCTCTGTTGAGGGGCATCTAGGTTCTTTCCAGCTTCTGGCTATTATAAATAAGGCTGCTATGAACATAGTGGAGCATGTGTCCTTCTTACCAGTTGGGGCATCTTCTGGATATATGCCCAGGAGAGGTATTGCTGGATCCTCCGGTAGTACTATGTCCAGTTTTCTGAGGAACCACCAGACTGATTCCCTTCTCTTTAATTATAAATTTTTAAAGCTATTTATTTAGAGTGTGTGTGTGTGTGTGTGTGTGTGTGTGTGCTCACACATGTGTCCCACACAGTGCTTGCAGAGGTCAGAGAACAACTTTAGGAGTCAGTTCTTTTCTTCTATCCTGAGGGTCTCTGGGATGGAACTCAGTTTTCAGGCTTTGTGGGAGGCACCTTTATCACCTCCTCTCATCTCTCATGCTCTATTTCTCTCCAACCCTGCTGATCTATTTCTTGTTCCCAACTAGCCTCCCCCATTCTGCTTTTATGGTATGTTATTTATTTATTGGCAACTAAATGAGTTTTATTAGAATACTTAAAGAAGGATGAGTGAAGGTTCTATGCAGGAGTGTAGACAGCTTAAAATGGCTACCCAACTATAGAAAATGCCTGGCCCTCCTCATCAGCCTTGAACTCTGGGACTGGGCCCTGTGACTTCCTCTAGCCCACATGGCAGGAAGCTAATGGGCCTAAAGTGGGGTAGAACTTGTGCAGACAGTCGCAAGTGTGCCAGAGTATGTCATGCTAGGTGGGAGGCATAACAAGACTTTATTGTAGATGTGTTTGGAGTCTGCTCCTGACTCTACCTTATTGGGCATGCGATGCTTGACTTTGAGATGAGGATGCGCCAAGGGGGAGGGGAAATCACTGCTTTAAATGAGTACTGTTAACACCATGGCTTTAAAATACACAAAGCCAACATTTTGAAAAAGGGAGAAATTGACAAGTTTCCAATCCTCGTGGGAAGTAGAATGCCTGTTCTTCAGTTGCATGGAGGAGAAAGAAAGGGGAAAGTAAAGAGAAAGGGCCAGGTTAGGGTGCGGAGCTCTGGGCTAAACAAGGCACAAACCTCACTTAACACCTGGAAGTTTACATCAAAGAATAATCCAATATACATTTTTTTCAAGTGCATCTGAGATGTTTACCAGAGCTGGTTATGTCTCACTCATGAGCAGAGGCAGCAAATTTAAAATTTACATTTTCTATATCGAAGGCCAAGAACTGCCCTGTTAATCTTGAAAAACAATAAATAAATCCAGACAACTTAAAACAGCCAGAGTCTAGGAGCTGGCATGAATCCTGTGGTGGTAATTAGGGCAGTCTTTGATGCAAGGATAAATAGTCCCACCATCCAGACAGAGCAAAGCCCAGAAATAGGTTTATACATAAATGGTCACTTCATTTGTGATGAGGTGCCCTGGCAGGATTGTGATGTTTAAAGTAAGTGGTTCTAGCCTTAGGGAAAATAGAAAAAAAGTGAATTTTGACTTCAAATTTACATAAAAATTACACAAAAAGCAACAGTAAATGTATTGGAAAACTATAAGTAAAAAGATAATTCACATCTTTAAAAGACAGTGAAGTATTTTCATGGCTAGGGTAAGAAAGGGCTTTTTAGGCAGCACTGAAACACAACAAATCCAGTGATACCATGAGTATGAACTGAGCACCTCTAATCTGAAAATCCCAGTTCTGCAGCCTAAAATGCTCCATATTCCGAAACTTAAGGAGGGTTGACAAGATGTCATACGTGGAAAATTCCTCGTGTGACAGTAAGATGTCAAGATGTAAAGACCCTAAAAAGACTATACAGTTAAAGACATGTGCAACAATGTGATACACGTGCAAGCTTGAAAAACCTCCAGTGGTTAGCTATGCATATATGTATATCTTCTGTGTAAGTATTACAAACTGAAAAATAAAATTCTGTGTTTTTGGAAAAGAGACACAGAGCCTGTAATGGTTCTTGTTTATCAAAACTCACTATTGGAAAATGAAAGGGCAGTTCACAGTCCAGGGAAAGTGTCTTTAACACATGTGCTTGACATGGGCTCATACTTAGCATATACAAAGAATTCCTACAGATCATCATCAAAGGGGGAGATGACCCAGTGTGGAACGATCCCCAAATATTAATAAGAATGCCAAAAGGGGAACCCCCAAATGACCAGCAAATGTATAGAAAGGTTATCGGTTTCATTAATCAACACAGGATATGCAAATTGAAATTAGAGACCTATAACCACAACAAATGCATCTCAATGGTTATAATTAAAATGATCGACATTGGTTGATTTAGCAAGATTACAGTGTAACTAGATCATTCACACAGCAGCTGCGAACATAAACTGCTATCACAAATTTGGAAATCCTTTTAGTTTATGGATGTTACAAAGAGTCTATTATGTGCTATGTAAAAGTTTACATTAGCAAATGGTCAGCCACGTCAGGTTGAAGGTTTGGAACCTAAAGGTAAGGGAGCAACCATTTCTCTATCAGCGCCAGTCATTGTGCGAAGTTAGAAAGGTGGGTGTCATAATGAATCCAGTAAGGACCAGAGAGGACAAGGCCCAAAGACTCCTCACCATCTGGCAGTGACAGGGCTTCTCCTCCCAGTGTACTGAGAAGGAAGAAAATAATGGCCACTTGAGAAGAAAAATAGAACTGAAGGAAAAAATAGAACTTGGACTTCAGACTTATTAACTACTACCAAGTGAAGTGGCAGTGGCAGTGTGTGTGTGTGTGTGTGTGTGTGTGTGTGTGTGTGTGTGCGTGTGTGTGCATGTTGCCTGCATTTATGCCTGTGTGCTGCCCTATTCTTAGGGTTCACAGAGCCTAACCCTGGCATAGGAGATGCTGGAACTGTGGTTTTAGACAGTTTTGAGCTGCCACGTGGTGCTGGGAATTGAACTTGGGTCCCCTGCCGGAAGAGCCAGTGTTCTTACCTGTGAGTCATCTCTCTGACCCCATTTCGACCCTGTTCTCTGCGATTGTAAAGTTTTATCAGTACCTTTCTCCAATTCCAGTACAACATAAATGGGGCCTCCAGAGTCTGCCCAGTGTATTTTGATATAAAATCAGTTGTCTGCCTCTGTTGTCCTCTCCTGCCCTAGACACCAGCAAGTGCTGTCACGCCCTGAGGCAGAGATGAAACAGGACCTGGGTGACTCTTCACTTCTCCCTTCTTCCCCCAAATCCATCCCTTTGTTCCTGATAGATAGCACAGCATGGCTCTGAAAATCTGGAGGAAGGAAAAGAGGGCCGAGAAGAAGTAAGGTTGGAGAGAAATGGAACTCATAGTTGAAAGGTCAACCAAAGCCCTGGGACTGGGAAGGTATTCACTGGTTCTGGTCACCCACATTCTGTGGCAACAGACAAATGTCATAGCATGAAGACCCACACAGGACAAGAGAGAAAGGAGAGAGGAAGTGCTAATTGCCAATGCTAACGCTCCTGTGGGAGGCCAAACTTCTGTTTTTACACGCAAAGGACTGGTCAAAACAAAACAAAACAGAACCGAACCTGTCTAGACTATGTAAAAGACTTCTGTACAGAGTCTGTGGGACTGAAGTGGTGTCAACTCTAATGCACACATCCCTGCACTCAATCTAGTAGTAGGCTCCTGTATAGTCTGACTATGTGGCTGCTAAAGACTCTGGTGAATATAAACGATGAGGGATTACCAAAAGACCTAAACTTCCATGAGCCTTTAAGCAAGCCTTGGCTTAGCTGAGAGACTCATGATCTATGTGTTTCTCCCTGTGAGCCTACATAGAACTCACTGGATTATTCCGGTTCTTATTTTCTACACTTTATGTTCAAGTTTCCAAATGTCTGTTCAACAGGCCTGTGATGTAGTCATTATATAGTAGTTTTGCAGATGACTCCATATTAACAAAATCACGTCGGTTTCTAACAAGTTAATAATGCTTTTTTTTTTTTTTGAGCAGATGACAATACAATGCCTTCTCTGGCTGTATCTTAAGTGGTCTTTAAAGACCGTGTTGGATTCTTCCGCCCGAGTGCTGCCTAATAGGAGTTTAAGTGAGAAGTGGTGGGTGAGCATCAGAGCAGTCATGCATGGGAAATCGGATGAACACTCACAATGCGGAATTTCCTACGGTAAGCTATTCTAGCAGAGACTCAGGCCTGTGTTCAGTGCCAGGAACTTTGAGACTGCCCTATACAGCTTTTGTCCTCATGGGGAATAAGCTAAAGGAGTCTGAGGAAATGCCAGGTGAATATTTTCAACGTGATATATTCAAACACACGGTGGGGGGGGGGGAGAGGGGAAAGAGGCGGGGAGGGTGGAGGGAGCACATTTCTTCTTGTAGAAAGAAATTAATCTTCTTGAATTTAGATTGTATATACCAGTGCTTACTCTGAGACATGTGTGTACAACTTAAGTTAATCCAAACAAACATGATGGAACAACTAAGGGGCCCCCGGGAAGGAATTGAAATCAGGAACTCTGATTTCTATTCAGTGACTGCACTGCTCATCTCCCTGAAGCATCTTCTCTTAAATGGTCCACTTAAAGCCATATCAATTTTCCACTCGTCATGCAATTCTAGCTTGTAGTAGTGACTTCAGCTTCAGCATCTCCCAATTAAGGAGAAAGGGACACATTCTAACACTTCTCCTGAGTCATGTCAGCTCAAGTTCCTTCTGAGCCTGCCCAAATTGTGAACCATGAGTGGTTCAAAAGAATCTGTCAGTCCTACACATTACAGGAGAGACGTCCACAGCTTCACACAGACCTATATTGTGCCAAGTAATACAACCAGCCAAGCCCTAGAAGCTCTCAAAGGTGGGGAGGCAGACCCATGCCTTTGTCCCGCTCCCAGGCCGTTTTACAACAGCCCCGTCATACAGAGAAGTTGGAACAATGCTGTAAAGAGACAGTCTGTGTGCATGACAGCATTCTCATTTACAAAGGAAGTTAAGGGCAACCTCGGCCTCACCTGTGAGAACAGAGGAGGGTTATCTGATAACAGTAAGCACCTAATAAATGTTGCCTGTTGTTTTATCATGATTGTTATTTTATTATTTGTGTTATTATTGCTCAGCAATTCCTTTAAAAATTAGACAATTAGGGAATGTTCCTCACACTGGACAGATGGCTCCGGCTCATTTATCATGTGTATTTTGAAATTTAGCCAGAGCTGTGATAAGTTAGAGTCTCTCTTCTGGCGATCTTTAAGCCAGACTGCTATAATATTTTATTTTACAACATCCTTGAAAAAATTCAGCAAGGCTGTTTATGGGTGCAAAATGTTACAACTTCAATGCTACTTTCCAAGGAGATGACTCAATATATCGTAGACTAGTTGAGAGACAATATTCTGGGCTCCCTGATGCAAAGGGCTTTAAAACCCTTGTGCATATGGTGTTTGATCACTTTTCCTACCCCGCCATTCCACTGTTGGGGTGCCTCGTCATCTGTTTAGAACTGACGTGTCACCTAAAAGAATAATAATAAGAAAAGAAATACCGGTCTATCATTGAATTCTATGTAAACTGGAGATGGCATTGAACACTACACCTTAATTAGGAAAACATTGTCTTGCAGTGAGTTGAGACCACCGGGGGGTCGTTTCAAGGTCACCGGCCTCATGCTTTGTGATTCCTTGGTGCCTCCCTTCTAGGTTTGAATCACTGTAAGGTGCTGCTTTCCCCATTCAGAAGGACAGCCCACAAACAATCCCTTCTGTTCCTTTTAATAAATTTACTCTTTTAAAATGAAATACATGTGTTCAACGGATCTTGATCAGACCCACCTCCAGTCACTTCTCTGTGCCTCTCCCTTGGTTATGCTACAGCACATCTCCCTCTCAACATTGCGCCTTCTCTTTTGTTAGAATACACTTTCTTATTAGTGCAATCCATGTACTCATGGGCTGAGGTTACTCACTAGGGCTTGGGTAACCCACCATTTTGAAGCTACCACCTCAAGTGTGACTCTTATCATTAACTGTGGGTAAGAAAAAAAGAAAATCATCTTTTTTCCCTCTTGAATGGCTTTTAAAATCTCTTTGAAAAATGACCAGATGGGAGGAATTTGCCATTTGGTTATAATAACACAGATGAATAACAGACTGAACAATACAGGATACATACTTCAGTGGAAAGTTCACTTGTGGAACAAAACAACGTCTCAGTTCAATCTTGATTACGTTTGTGTTGCTCACCATGGCAACGGGTGAAGTTAGGCAGACCTGCGCACTTTCAGAAGCGCTTTGGATACTTTAAATCTGTGTGCCTGGGAGACAAGGCAACAACAGCCTTGCTTCCAGCTGTATCCCTCTTTCCCACATCAGCTGCAGCCTTTCAGCGTGCCCATTGTGTGCCAGGCATGCCAGGGTAATGACATGGTCTCTCGCAATGACAGAACCGCAGCCAGGCAGGCTGAAGTGCTCCGACCTCTCTCTTACTTCTTGGGCTTTCTCCTAGCTTTGATTTTTTTCCTTACAGGAATTCTTGAGCCTCTGACACAGGTGAAGAAAAACTGAAAAACCCCATGGTGGCAGAAAGCAGTTTTGTGTCACAGTACACCAGAAAGAGCGCGCCTCGTACATCCAAGTTCTCGAGGGAGTGTGTGACATTAAAGCTCACTTTAGCCCTTCAGTATGTATAACACTAAATCAAAAGGGGCCATACAAAATTATTTATCAGCCCATGTGACGTTTTTTAAGCACTTCAAATTAGTGGCTTTACTAAAATGACAAGCACTCTCCTAGTGTTTCAAAAAGAGACCTTTACTGGTGCCTATAAATATTTTATTGGTAGAGAATATGAAATGTAAATTGTATTAAATAAGGATTTAAAGTTGTTTTTCACTGCTAAGGCTGAACCACCTTTGAATGAAAGCTTTCTGTGATGGGTGTTCATTCACTCAATCAGTAATGTTTTATGCTGGGCACATCAGGATAAAAAGATGTCATGGCTTCTACTTAGATAAGCAGTTCTCAACGTGTGGGTCTCAGACCTTTTGAGGTTTAAGCAACCCTTTCACAGGGGTCACATATCAGATACTGTGCATATCTGGTATTTACAGTACAGTTCATAGCAGTAGAAAATTTACAGGTATGGAGTGGCAACAAAAGTAATTTATTATTTCTTATTGTGTGTGTGTGTGTGGGGGGGGTCACCACTACATGAGGAACTGTATTAAAGGGTCCCAGTATTAGGAAGTACAATTATACAGTGTGTGTGTGTGTGTGTGTGTGTGTGTGTGTGTGTGTCCCCATCTGTCCACTCTCCCATCTATCTATCTATCCACATATCTACCTTGTTTCACTCTGTTTCAGGCTGGCTCAGAACTCACTACATGAGTGTTCCCAGGCTGACCTCAAACCCTGATAATTCTCTTGGCTCATTCTCCCAAGTGCTAAGGTTACATGCACAACAATCAAGCCAGGCATACAGCTAATATCTTTAGTTCATAGTAATGTCGCTCACAGAATAACAAAGTCTGAACCACAAATGATAAAAGCCAGAGCGTGGCAGCTATCAGCTCCTATAGGGCCAGATGTTCTCAATCCATATTGGTCACTAAGGAATAGCAGTTAGGATAAAGGAAAATGAAAATAGAAAAAACTCTCGGACTCATGAAACTGAATAGGCCTTAGCTTTTCTCTTCTCAGCGGGATGAAAACAGAAAGAGCCTATATCCTGTTTGGCAAGGCTAAGGGTTCCTAAAGGCGACATCAGTTTTGAACCTATCTTCTAACTGCTTACAGAAGGAAGGATTGTTCACAAGCGATATTTCTTCATTCCCCCGTTCCTGCGTGAGATGGTAGGGGGCAGATCTCACTTCTTGTCGCTACTCAAGCTTCCCCGACATCCCCCCTTTTTTCTACAACAAACCTGCCAACTGCTTTGTTCTTAGGGTAAAGCAGCCTCTTCCTACCTGTGTGGTTTAGGGTCAGAGGAGCCGAGTGACTACCACCTACAGCATCTGTCGTGCCAACGGTCCCAATCCCAGGCCAACCTGCTGTGGAGCTTCAGAGAGCTCTTAGAAGTAAAAAAAAAAAAAAAAAAAAAAAAACGACCAGCCACGTGGCCCCGCCCATTTAGCGGACCACGTGCCTCCAGGCTCGGCCCACCATCGGGGAGCTACGGCACCTCCCCAGCCTTCTCTCTGAATGCACCTGCTATGTGTGAGTTTCCTTTAATACTCTAAAATTAATGAAGACAGAATAATCATTTAGAAGGGTTTTGCCCACCCCTAGCTGGTATTTGCCCACCCCATCAAAGCTATTAGCACTTGGTTCATAGTAGAGGAGGAGGAATCCGTTTTCTTCACAGACTCATGTTCCCATAGTTGCTCCGAAGACAGCAGCAAGTAGCTTTACAGACCGTAAGAAATTTGGAGGGAAACGTAGACAGAATGTGGCTGATAGACCAAAACTCATCATAGGCGTGTACGATATCCTCAAACAATGTTAAAAGAGAAAACACAATTCGCAAGAGAGAAATATGCCCAGAAAATAAGAATTACCTGAGAAACATTATAAACATTTTGCTATATATCTTTGGCTATATAAAACTAGTGCCCCTTCTCTTACTGCCACGCATCTACATTCACTTACTGAGATATAATATCCATAAATATACTTTAAACAATTTTGCATGTCCTTTATTTTTTTAAACTATGTTTATTCATTCTGTGTATGTTTATGTGGACGCGTGTACTTGTGTGCGCGTGTGCAAGTGAAGATAAATTTGGGTCTTGTTCCTCAGGACCAATCCACTTTGCTTTTTGGGACAAGGTCTCTCGCTGACTTCTGGGACTTGCCCGGCTAGACTGGCAGGCTAACAAGTCTCGGGGATCCATATATTTCCACCTCTGCACCACAGGCATTACAAGTGCACTCCACCATGGGCTGCTGTTTAGTGTCAGTTCTGGAAATCAAACTCTGGTCCTTACACTTGGAATTTATGACTTAGCAGACTATTTTCCAGCCTCTTACACATAGTGTATGAAGTAGATCATTATCCATACTTGTACTCCTAAGAACTACATCTTTCTCCTGACAACTCCTGAACTGTGTAGCAAACAGTTTCACCTTGACTCTGCGTTATTCATGCATCTTCATGTTAATCTTAAGATGAGCTGGAGACTCAACTGAGGTGAAGGGTCGAGAGAGGTGAGGGGTCTGAAGCCTCTGCTGCTTAGTAAGATTGCCTGTTCCTCTTGTTACAGTCTTCCTATTGTCCCACCTCACCTACTGTTTTGATGTTCAGATCTCCACTTCAAGAGTCCAACTCTACTAAATGTTTTTGACATAGTAAACAACTTTGAAAGCATCCACTTTCAAAGCACAGCACAGAGATGAAAGTCACTGGCAGGTTGCTCATGCCCCAGCAGCAGATGGCTCTGCAGTCTCTCTCTCTCTCTCTCTCTCTCTCTCTCTCTCTCTCTCCCTCCCTCTCTCCTCTCCCTCTCCCCCCTCTCCCTCTCTCCTTCTCTCTCTCCTCTCCCTCTCTCTCCTTCTCTTTCTCCTTTCTCTCTCTCCTCTCTCTCTCCCTCTCTCCTTCTCTCCCTCTCTCCTTCTCTCCCTCTCTCCTTCTCTCTCTCTCTTCTCCCTCCCCCTCTCTCTCCTTCTCTCTCTCTCATCTCTCTCTCTCCTTCTCTCTCTCTCCCTCTCTCCTTCTCTCTCTCTCTCCCTCTCTCTCTCTCCCTCTATTCTTTTCAGTAATCTATACATTTAGTTTTTCTTCAACGATCCCATTGTCCTGGTTACTACAGCATTAAAACATGCCTTATTTGCAGGTGCCATGCATCCCCCAACTTTCCTTTTCTTTTTCAAAATTATCTGTTATGTTCTATTTTTTATTTTTCTATTTAAATTCTAGAATCAGCTTTCCTGTTTCCATGACAAACATCTTGCTAGAATCTTTGTTGTAATTTTCTTAGTATCTATAGATCAATCTGGTAAAACTGACACCCTAACCAATGGTCTTTCATTCTACTGCTACTCTGTATTTCCATATTTAATTGGACCTTTGATTGCTCTTATCATTAAGTTGATATATGGTTTTCACACATATTTTGTAAAACTTATGCCTAAGCAGTTCATGTTTTTAATGCTTTTAAAAATTCCATATTTTCTAAATATTTCCTTTTCCAGTGGCTCCTTGAGTCTGTAAAAATGTATCTGAACTTTTTATTGATGGAATATTCTGGTATCTTCCCAGACTTAGTACTGGAACCTTTTTTATTAGCTTTTAATACTCTTGTGATTTTCTAGATAATAATGTTGTTGACTAACAGAGATCATTTCATTCTTCCTTTCTGATGGATGCTTTTTTTAAATTTAGTTTTCCTTGCTTTATTAGACATGATAAAACTTTATTGTACACGGTGTCAAGTAGGAAATTGTATGCTCAGGTATATGTGTTACAGTCTCCATTTTGAGGTTGTGTTAGTGACTATTTTTTTTTTTTTTTTGCTGTGATAAACCATCATGACCAACAGCAACTTATGAAAGATGGAGTTTACTTTGTCTTTTATTTTGAAAGAGTTCCTGAGGAATAAGAGTCCATTATGGTGGGGAGGCTGAGCCACACATAGTATGCAGCCTGTGGGAGAAGCAGGGAGCAGGAAGCTTGTATCTTCAAATATAAGGATGAAGCAGGGACAAAGACCTGGAAGCAGGGTGAAGCTATTGTTGTGGCTTAGCCACCAGAGATGAGTGCTTAGTCATGGATTTAAGCTAAAAGTAGTTATTAGCTAGCTGGTGACTACACTGGGTGTTCTGGATTCCTGTGTAGCACAAAGCTGCCTTCCTCAGAGAACTTTTAAAAACAAAACCCATATTCTGGGTAGACATACATCAGTCAACAAAAAGAATAAGAAGTGGAAGGATAGAAGCCAAGGAAGGTAACATTTAGAGAGAGATCTCCCCTGAACGATGGACCTTGATGGAGCCTTTGTTCTAGTTTGTCAGGTGGTGATGGTTACTTGCTGAATTTTACAGCTTGAGTGGTACTTACATTATGGAGTCGATAGGGCTAATGTCTGAGGCCCAGCTACACTACATAATCCAAAACCTGCTACCACTAATGTACTTCCCCCAGCAAGGCTATACCTCCAAAACCTTCCCAAACAGTGCCACCAAGGGAGACCAAGTTTTCAAATACCCTGGCTTCTGGGGGACATTTCTCGTTCCAGCCATGACAAGAGTTAAGTGTCAAGCATTTGCTGTTCACTGTGATGTTGGTTGCAGGTGTACTGTAAAACTTTAAAATTACATTGGGGTAATTTCCCTCTTTTCTAGTTTTTCTGATGAATATTTCACAGAATACTTATTATAAGACATTGTCTAATGTTTGTAATTGAAATTATCGTATGATTTACCTTTTTTAACTTATAATTGCAGCAGACACTGAATAAATTTACATTTTTGTGTGTCTTGCATTCCTGGGAAAAGCTTACTGTAATAAGACATGGGAGTCATTTAGGAGTTAATTCTTTGTTATGTAATTTAATTACATTTTAATCATTTTAGTTAACTTATGCTGTAAAAATTACGTTTTTTTTCACAAAATTTGTTGTGTTTTCTTACCTTTTGGGAAAATAATTTATTAATTCTCTGTATTAATTTATACAAGTTGTTTTGATTATAATACTCTTGTTACCCACAACTCCTTTCAGATTTATCCTCTCTTTGTTATCCATCCAACTTTGTGTCTGCATTTTACTTTAAGTCCATCAGCTCCAATTTGTGCTGCCTATATACTCATAGATGTGTGTCCATCCACAGAGCATGGTCGACCTATCAGAGGACATACCCGTAAAGACCTTGACTCTCACCCTTTCTGCATCTATAAGCTGCTATTTGATTTTCAGCTAGGAGTATACTCCTGCCTACCTCCCCTTTCCATGGGATATTGTCTAATGCAAGATTGCCTGGGTCTGAGTTCAAATGTACAGTTGCCACACTGTGTCTGAAAAGCACTCTTTCCTTATAGCCATCTACCATTTCTGGCTCTTACGATTCTTCTGCCCACTCTTCACAATGACCCTTGAGCCTTGAGATGAGATAGGGTAATATAGATGTTCCATTGAGGGCTGGCCATTCTGCAGTCTCTTATCTGTACCTTGACCATTGTGGGTCTCTGTGTTCATTGCCATTTATTGTCAAAGAAGGTTCTCTGATAAGGATGGGGAAACATGCTGATCTTTGGGTGAAATGATGCGTTATTGGGAGTAGGTTTGGTATTGTGTTTATTCAGTAGAATAGGTAGTAGTTTCTCTTCTAGAGTCTATGACTTGAATAATCATGGGTTCTTCAGCCTGATTACTGTTCCTGATATGGGTTTCCTTGGACTAGGTCTTACATTCAATTAAAAAGTGGTTAAATACTCTCATAACAATTGTCCCAGCACTGCACCAGCTGGCATATCTTGGCAGACCAGTTGTAGCCATGGAGTCTACATCTGGTTAAGATTGATGATTACCATTTTCTAATATGGGAATCTTCCAGAACGATAAAACCTGGTCAGTAGCGATGAGGCTTCTATATCAAAACCAGTTTATTGTCTTGTGTCCTGTGTCTCAAGTACATGTTAATGTTCAGAACTAGATTCTTGACATCAAGGTCTGGAAGGTAACCAAGAACAATGGCAGTAGCCTCTACTGTTTGCTGTTTTATGAGGCCTTAATTGACAACAACACTAAAAGAAATAACACATTATTGGCATTGATCTTTATATCAATTAGCCTATGTTTTTTTTAATTAGATATTTTCTTTATTTAAATTTCAAATGATAACCCCTTTCCCAGTTTGCCTTCTGAAAACCCCCTATCCCCTCCCTCCTACCCCCGCTCCCCAACCAACCCACTCCCAGTTCCTGGGCCTGGCATTCCCCTATACTGGAGCATAGAACCTTCATGACCAAGGGCCTCTCCTCCCATTGATGACCCACTAGGCCATCCTCTGCTATATATGCAGCTAGAGCCATGAGTTCCACCATGTGTTTTCTTTAATTGGTCATTTAGTCCCTGGGAGCGCTGAGATTACTGGTTAGTTCATATTGTTGTTTCTCCTATGGGGCTGCAAACCTATTTAGCTCCTTAGTTACTTTCTATAGCTCTTTCATTGGGGACCCTGTGCTACGTCCAATGGATGACTGTGCACATCCATTTCTGTATTTGCCAGGCACTGTCAGAGCCTCACAAGAGGCAGCTATGTCAGGCTCCTGTCAGCAGGCTCTTGTTGGCATCTGCAATAGTGTCTGGATTTGGTGGTTGTTTTGGGGATGGATCCCCAGGTGGGGCAGTTTCTGGATGGATATGCCTTCAGTCTCTGCTCCAAACTTTGTCTCTGTAACTCCTTCCATGGGTATTTTGTTCCCCATTCTAAGAAGTATTGAATTATCCACACTTTGGTAATAGCCAGAAGCTGGAAAGAACCCAGATGTCTCTCAATAGAGGAATGGATACAGAAAATGTGGTACTTTTACACAATGGAGTACTACTCAGCAATTAAAAAAATGAATTTATGAAATTCTTAGGCAAATGTATGGATCTGGAGGATATCATCTTGAGTGAGGTAACCCAATCATAAAAAACATACATGACTTGCACTCACTGAGAAGTGGATATTAGCCCAGAAGCTCAGAATATTCAAGATATAATTTGCAAAACACATGAAAGCCTATGTTTTTAGTAGGGACATTGTTGCCTCATTTTAGGGTAAAACTCTAATCTATCTATCTATCTATCTATCTATCTATCTATCTATCTATCTATCACCTATTTATGTATCTGTGTATGTGTGTATGTATGTATATATGTATTTATCTATCATCTACATACCTATCATCTATCTAGTTATCATCCACATCTATCTATCTATCTATCTATCTATCTATCTATCTATCTATCTATCTATCTATCTATCTATCATTTATCTATCTATGCATCATCTTTCATTTTTCTATCTATCTATCTATCTATCTATCTATCTATCTATCTATCTATCATTTATCTATCTATGCATCATCTTTCATTTTTCTATCTATCTATCTATCTATCTATCTATCTATCTATCTATCTATCTACCTATCATTTATCTATCTATGCATCATCTTTCATTTTTCTATCTATCTATCTATCTATCTATCTATCTATCTATCTATCTATCATCTATCTATCTATCATTTATCTATCTATGCATCATCTTTCATTTTTCTATCTATCAATCATCTATCTATCTATCTATCTATCTACCTATCATTTATCTATCTATGCATCATCTTTCATTTTTCTATCTATCATCTATCTATCTATCTATCTATCTATCTATCATCTATCTATCTATCATTTATCTATCTATGCATCATCTTTCATTTTTATATCTATCTATCATCTATCTATCTATCTATCTATCTATCTATCTATCTATCTATCTATCATCTACCTATCTAACATCATTTATGTATTATTTAAAGAAATCTCCACAATCGTAGTTGTTGAAAGGCACAAATCCAAGTGATTGACTCTTATATTTTATTTATAATTATAGGAAAGTGGAACCCACAAACAGATGTATCTATCATGTTGTTCTTATGACCTATATGTTGCACAACTCTACAGGGGTGCCATCTTTCATAGCACAAAAGTCATTCTTGGGAAATAAACAGAGAGAATTAATCACATGCAGTAGTTTCTTCATGTTGATTTAATTAGTATATTGATAAGTGGTTTTCAGACATAGGTCAGTATAAAATAGAATAAGCCATATTAGCTTGGAAACCTTCTGAGCTTTGCTTTTAGTTGTCAAGCAATTGATGTATAAAGTTGATATACCAGAGTTATTGTTGCAGAAACATGAACTAGTATTAAGGGCAAATAATTTAAAGCAACACTGTCCCTGTAGAGATAGAGCGGTAACACTCTCTGTTGGTGTGTATAAAATCCTTTCATATACCAGAAAAGAGTAGGATAGTTTAGTACAGGTGCCAGGCAAATGCAATACAGATTCTAACACCTTAACACAGTAATGCTGTTTCCTCCTGAGCCAGTGAATAGGAAAGTTTTCACAGGAATGAGAAAGTGAGCATGAGGTTAGAAGTGAACACTTACAGCAGACGGCTTTACAGAGAATGTTTGTCTTGGAGAGGTGAACACTTACAGCAGGCGGCTTTACAGAGCCTGGTTCTCTCGGAGGGTCCAGTCACTGTTCCGTTTAAGCAGTTTGACAAGATCTTAGGCAGGACGGTTAGGGACTGAGGATGGCTCTGTACTTTAGGTTCGAGTTGCTGAATGAAGGCACTTTCTCTCAGGTGTCAATCAACCTGCATTGCCTACAGTCTTGCAGTGTTAAATACCTCAGGGACTTTAATTTTTTTAAAGACCTTCAATCATGAGGTGCGAGGTTGATGTCTTTTTTTCAGGGAGAAAGCAATGTATCTCAGTATTAGACATAAATACTTAAGGCTCAAACTGAGACTTGAGCTTTCCTGTAGTAACTTGGGTGTTTCCTCCTCTCTATCTTTTAGGTTTCAGAATAATTGATTACTGAATGGTGGGGCATGGAGAGATGGCTGGGAGGGTAGATATGAGCCAAAATAGTGTACACATGTATGAAATTCTCAAAGAATAGATAAATTAAAATAAAAAGTTATAAACAAATTTTCTTCTCTATGATTATCGATCCATACAGGCTTTAAAGTGGAGATATTGTTGAATTGTGGTTGAAATGTTTTTGTATGAAAAAAAATCAATGAAAGATTGTATTTTTTAAAAGTTTTTTATTTTATTGTTTATGTGTATATGTCTTTGTGTGTTTGTACACATGGGTTTTGGTGCCTGAAGAAGACAGAGGGTCTCAGATCTGGAGCTGCAATTACAAATGTAAGCTAGCCAGCAGGGGTGCTAGGAAAAGATCTCCAGTTCTCTGAAATATAAGTGTGTACCATTGAATTATCTTTCTAGGCTCCAAAGAAGGATCTTATATAAGCTCCAAGCAGAAAAAATACCCCAGCAGATAAACATATCACATATGTATGTGGGATATCATCCCTAGATATTGTTTTAGCTAAATGAATGTCACATTTACAATAGTAAATAAAGGATCTTCTCCAAGCCAAAGGGCAATGAACTCCTTTGTACAAACAGGAGAGTTTGATAATTAGAGTCATCCTGAAATTCTTCACAGGGCTGCAAGACTCATACAGGAAAGGTAAGAACTATCCTCCTTTTACTTTTATTCTTTGCAATAAGCTTAGTGATTACCTCCTGTTGCACTGCAAAAGCAATTATCTGCTTGTCTATACAAACCCAGTGTTTAAGGTTCATCCCTTCCTGGAAGTTACAGAAAAAAGCAAATTAATGAACAATTCTGATATTGTTGGAATAATTCAAAGGCTATCCCTGAGGATGGTGGCTGAGCCTTCATTACTGCATTTGAGACTTTTGCTATTGTGTCTTGTGCAGTCCCTGAGGGAGGGTTTGCAAACCTCAGGTGTAACTGTTCTTGGTGTGGGTAATTATTAGGTTCCTTTTGAAGCAGTTGGAATTTAACATTACATCCCTTTTCTGCCTGCTTTGGCATTTTCCCCCATTTCCTGCACTGGTTCTGACAACTTCATTTGGAAGTTTCATAACTGAGGTTAGAGATTTTATTAGAACAGCAAGCAAAGGATTTAAAAATTTCAAGAGACTTTGGGAAGAAAATGCAATAAAAAGGAAAACTGGACACATGGAATACTGATTTGTAAATAGCCTTAAACTTTTCACATATTTCTCTTTCCTTGGTTTGATGAAATTTGAAATAAAAAATGCATAGATTTGCATTTTGAATTGGATTTCCATAGGCAGAATCTGAAGTTTGGGGGATTATGTCTAACACTTCTCTCCCATTCTCCTGCCGGCTTTGCCTTCCCTGTTTCAAAGAACACATCCCCTGGCCCCAGGACATCTTAAGTGGACTCTGTCTCCAAACGAACCCAGCAGGTTTTAGTTCAGTACCATTCCCTTCTATGCCTCCTCTATTGCGTTATTAAAATGGTTCTCAAACAAAGGAGTGAGGACTAGAAAATAAAAATAGGTGCACAAATATATAAGATTTGTTATTTTTCTCTCTATAAACTCTCTTATGATTGCCATTTTCATGCTACCCACATGAGGCCACTGTCCATGGACTTGAATGTCAGGGGCTCCTACGAACTGGCTTCATTACATTATCTCTGGTATTTCCAGATTCATACTTTAGTCTCTATGTTTCTTGTCCTTGAACTATTTCTCCACCTTTACCTTTCATAAATACCACACACAGTAGGGTTAGAAGTACTTTTTGAATGGGTGTTTTGTGTCAAGGTAGGTTCTCTTCATAGTCAGTCCAGTTTTTGGGTCTCCTTGATTGTTGAAACAGTAATTTCTGTTTATATTATACTAGCTATAGCTTATTCTTCCAAATTTCTTGCCTATCTATTAAGTTTTCATGTTGTGAATAGGAAAAGCTGCATCATCTCAGCTTATTTGAAAGACACCCAGCAGATGACCTTGATTTCCGTGGACAGAGAGTCTTTTCTTTTCTTAGACTATTATTTTCATAATGACTATGGCTCTTAAGAACTTGGAGTCAAAGAAGGGAGTAATAGGCAGAGAAATAGAACCAACTGCTAGATTAGATAGATGGCAGATACATAAATTATGTTTATATAGTTACATACACACATATATGGATATAAATAGATGAAAGAGAGATGAGAAAGGATAAATAACAGAAGATAGATTATAGGAAGAAAGATTATAGAAAAATATATTACAGAAAAATAGGTGATAGATAGATGATTATTATAAGAGGTTGGCTCGCATGATTATGGAGGTTGAGATCTTCATTCTGAAGACCTGAGAACCAGGAGAGTTGATAATATGCTCTTCAGTTCTAGCCCAATGGCTGAAGACTGCTCTCCCATCTCAAGGGTAATGAGGAGGGCAACAGAATTTTTAGCATTTTGTTCTATTCAGGTCTGTAACAAACTAGATGAGGCCAACAACAGTATAGAGGTAAACCTCTTTATTCAGTCTATTAATTCAAATGCTATTTTCATCCAATATATCCTCACAGAAACACCTAGTGGTATGACTTCATTTACAAATACATTGGAGTGACTTCATAGGTATCCAAGTATATGTGCAGGCAGCAGACAGAATGCAGGAGGCTAGGCATACCTGACTGAAGCAATGCTTGACCAAGTAAGTATCTAGTTATCATGCGACTAAAATGACACATAAAATTACCTTCTATAGAGGGTTGTCCTGAGAGCCTCATGCCTACGGTGTTATAGCATTGAAGTTACATCTTATGCAAGAAAACTGCAATGTCATAGAATCCGTGAGTGTCTGCTTTTGCTACTCTATAGGAGTAGAGGAGCTTTAGTTCTTAGGGACAGGGCTTACATTTCTGTTCTACACAGGTGACTGTGGTCAAGCATCGGTACGTGGTCATTTTATATCATTTTACAAATATGTCACTTTTTACTATTTTCAGACCTATATCCCATCACTGGGCTATTAAGGCTCTTGCACAGTAGTGAGAAGACACACAGGTGCCCAAGGCATATTCAATTTTATAGACTTGTAGATTTCTGCAGCTGCTCTTTCCTGCATATTCACAAGAATATCTTCACTGTTTGGTTAGCTATCGCCTTGTTTTGCATCATATTGTAGCTGTTTAATTAAGTGACCATTGAAATCACCTTTAAAGTTTCTGAGAGAGGACACAAAACAATATCTTACCTAACCAAGTTTAGCAACACTTAGTGAACTCCCAAAGAAAATAACTCTTTAATTTTTTTATTAAGATCTAAGTAGCAAATTGAATGATAGGCTTATAGCTAAAGACAACAATAAAATGGGAACTCCTCCCTCAGAGAGCCAGCTCCCATGACTGTGTTCTTGTTCAAATCACTGGCCTCTGAATTCTGAACAACCATTCCCTTGACAAAAAACTAGGAAGGCGAGCTTGGACTCAGTGTGAGCTGGAGACATAAGTGATTTCATGTTGCATGTCTGTGTGGCAATTCTTTCAGTGGGATTTTCACGATGGGGGTTGATGCACTGGGAATACATCTTATCTGGTAGATTGCTTGCCTAGCAGATAAAAAGCCCTTTGTCCAATCACCAGCACCACAGAAACTTGGCATGGTAGTATACTCCTGCAATCCTAATACTTAGGAGTTGGAGTGTAGTTCCAATCCAGGCTCAACTACATGCGACCATACCAAAACCATAGACCATACATGTGTGGGACTGGCAATAAAGGTGACTTTTGAAATTTCTCACAGCTGGGATTTAATGAGGAAAACAATAAGCTATGTAGTCAAATTTGAATTTGGGTGAACACTGAATACTTTTTGGTATGGATATTTCAAACACCATATGGGACATACTTATACTAAAATTTATTACTGGTTTGTCTGAAATGCAAATTTATCTCCATGTCCTACATTTTCTCTGTAAACCCCACAGTGACAGCTAACCTATTTTTTCTCAGCAAGATGGCCAAGTAGGGCATCAGCTCCTGGCATCTGGGTTGTTCACTTGGTACCTGTGCATCATGGGACAGGAAGTGTCAGTGTTTCTTATTTTTGCCCAGGTTGTAATGCCACGTCTATGATAAAATAAACCTTGTGACATTTTAATACTGACATAAAGAGTCACCAGGCTAATCCCTGAATAAACCTGAAGACTATGTGGAGTCACAGATAGAGAAAGAATGAGAAAGGAACCTTTTGCTTAAACCAAAAAATTCTTACATTTTGTCTGAAAGAGGAACTGAGTAAAATAAGTTCACAGCTTGCATATTAAATAGAAGAAGGAAAGTTTTTCCTAAAAGAAGAATTTTACATTTCTCTTAAGGAGTCAGTGCAGTGTCTAACTAGAGTTCTTTTCCCAGTATTTTCTTGGTGGTAAGCTGCTTGCACAACCTGTGGCCATGCATTTTCACAGACTTGTACTTCCATCTCTTATTAAAGTCTTACGTACTTAGTTCATAGACTGTATAAACTAGACAACCAGAGATTACGAGCAACACATGAGCATCTGTGATTGGTGAGGCTTCTCTTGGATATCACTAGTTGATGGACCTTATAACTGACGACAGGAAACCAGTGTTCTGGCTCTCAGTTTTAGGCCTGCCTGGGCACAATCCTGTTAAAACACGTCCCAGGTCTATAGTCCTATGAACTCCACATGCTGAGAGATGATCGTAATTTAAACTCCAGATTTAAAATGCATATACTGCCTAAGCCTATGTTATAAGATTTCCTGTCATCCACATTTCCTTGGAAATAAAGTATGGACTTGTATAGCAAAAGTCTGTGGGATTAGCTTAGGAGCTCTCTGTTCACTCAAGACTATTTAGTTGGGTATAGCCTTGAGTGTGTTCCTATGTGTACATGTAAGGAGGATGGAGGTTGTGATGCCACACAGAGAAACAGAGCAACCATTGTGAAAACAGTTGATCTATATTTGGAGCACAGTAAGTTTTCTCTGGGTGATGTCCTCTAACTTAAGATTGAGGGAGTGACATGCAATTAGCCAGAAAAGGGCAGGTAAAATGGTAGATCTCAGCCTCTAGACATTTCCTAAGAGTCGAGAAGAAAGAGAACATGGAAGTTGTAGAATATCAACGGAGTCCATTCTCATGTAACTTTAGGCAAAGGGTCTCAAGAGGGTAAGGAATGGGACTGTGGCTAAGTGAGAGTCAGAGAGTGATGGAGCTCAGAACTTTCCAAAACATGGAAGACATTGGGAGATTACAAAGGAGATCAACCACCCAGGAGGCCATGAGACAAGTTAAAAGTTGTAACAATAACTAGGAGAGTGGTTGAAGTGGAAATTTCTGGTTGCATCATGTGATGTTTCCCTGAAGCAGAGCCACGAGAAAACGTGTGATGTTTGGAGGAAGAATAAGTGGGATTGAACAGACAGTGATGGGCTGCTTGCGTAGCCAATGGGCTGCTTGCGTAGCCAGCCATGCCACACTTCATTGGTCTTGCATCTTTGCTGGTCCTCACTTTGTTGAGAGAGGCAGAGAACTCCTAGCACTTAGGCTGGTTCTGATTGCTCTCGCTGACTCATGCTGATTCAGCAGAGAACTGACTGTTTCTGCTGAAACATGCTGCCCCTGCCAATTCCTATTTGGTGTTATTCTTTGAATTGGACTGTTGTTATCCTGACACTACTAAACTGTACTGTTGATATCCTGATAATGGAAATGGGAATCACCCCAAAGAAATCCTCTTGTCCTGTTTACCATCCTTTCTCTACTACCTGTGGATGGTGGGCTATAAAGGGGGACCGAAATGTTTAAGAACCCTTACTAAAGCAGGTTTTGAAAAATCTAAGCCTGCAAGTGAACTATAAGATGGATTTAGTATGATGTGCCAGAAGAACATTACCTATAAACATAAATACCCATCAATTTTTACACACACATGCATTCACACATACATACACACTATGTACATGTATATATTTCTCTGACTTAAGGGAATTAGGAATGTTATTTTCTAAGCTAGAAAAATTTACAGAGGACTAGGAGAGGATCAGTGGGTTCACTATGAGACAGGTAGATATCTGGTAAGTTATGCTTTGCCACATAAAATTTAAGACGATTGCACATACAACCCGAAAAAGAGTCTTATGAGTCAGTAATATAAGTCCTAGCTTCAGTGGAGAAGCCTGTAAGATAATTCTAGAAGCTATCAGCACAAAAGCTCTAAATCATTTGTTGTGAAGTGGACTGTATCATCTAGGAAATAAATGTATTTGTGACAGGAAGAGAAACAGACTATAGGTGGGGCCTCTGGAAGCTTTAAAGGCATTGGCAGACTAGCGCAGCTAAGAGGAAAAAGAGCATGGGTTGCATTGGAAGGTCACTCAGAAGAGTCTTGTGCTATAGCAACAAGGGGAAGGGCTCAGCAAAGGATGAGAGATGGAAAGTATCTTGTGGACTCAGAAGATCAGGAGGCTTAAGAAACATTATTGGATTCAATGCGAAGAGGTCACCAGTGGCTTGGCAAAGGATATTTCTAAGGGGAAGAATGAGGAAATTGTAGAATGTTGGGGAGACAAAGTGTAGAAGTAGGACAGAAAGGTCAGAAATGTTTATGTTAACATGAAAGGATCTTGAGTAAGGTAAGTAGTGGGGGGAAGAAAACCATGGGTGGAGAGGGGGTTATGAAGATGCAGCAAGGGTTGAGTGTCTGACACACACCAATCATACCTGTACTCAGAGGTGGGGCCAAGAGAATTAGATCAAGACCACCCTTAGTTATATAAGCCAGTTCAACCCAGCCTAGGCTACATGAGCCACTCCAAAACATAAAGAACAAGAAAAAGGAGAATAAGGAGGAGAATGACAAGGAGGAGGAGGAGGAAGAAGAGGAAGGGAAGGAGGAGGAGGAGGAGGAGGAGGAGAAGGAAGAGGAGGAGGAGAAGGAAGAGGAGGAGGAGAAGGAGGAGGAGGAGGAGGAGGAGAAGCAGAAGAAGAAGAAGAAGAAGAAGAAGAAGAAGAAGAAGAAGAAGAAGAAGAAGAAGAAGAAGAAATGATGATGATTGATGATGATGATACAGGAAAGAGAGTGAGTCCTGTGACTGAACTCAGGCTACTACAGAGGGGCCAGAACTCTAACTCTCTCTCTCTCTCTCTCTCTCTCTCTCTCTCTCTCTCTCTCTCTCTCTCTTTCTCCTTGAAAGTGACAGATTACAACCCAGGGTAGGAGGTGTGAGGAGAAGGAGAACATTTGAAATTGCCAATTTGAGACTGGGAGAGGGTTTCCAGGCAGCTGTGAGTGCCCAGTGGATGTGAAAGCCATAACTTGGAATTGGAATCGATCTGAGCAGTTGTGTGATTTTCTCCACTGGAGCTTGGAGGCACTGACGTAGAGGTTCTGATGTGCTGCAGTACAATTGATTGCATGCCAGAGAGTGCTAGGCAGGCTGATGAATAGCAGGGGACCCCTGGCCAGAGAGGTAGATTTGAGGGGACCCGGAGAAGAAGGACATTTTACCTTAAAGAAAGAATTGACGATTAATGAATGTGGAAAACTGAGCATGTGACTCAGGAACTGAAGGACTCCAAGGACCTTAAAACAAGATGCCCACATCAGAGTTTCTATTTGGAAAGATGGTTGTTTGCCAAGACTTATGAAATTTATAAAAATACAAATAAATTTCAAGTAGTCACAGTTCATGTTTAAAACACTACAAGACCATAGAAATGTATGATATTACTATCATAGTATTGTAAACAATACATTGTATATAAAATTATCTAGTAGAAAATCGATATTGTATTTTTATAATGAAGGATCTCATATATGTGTTACATATATTACAAACAACATGAAAGTGTTTTTAAAGATTTGTACTTATTTATGTGTACATATGTGAGTTTGTGTTAGTTTATACTATTTGTGTGTTTGGGGGGTGGGTAGGGGATAGAAAACAGAACCAGACATTAAAACTAGAAGTGGTATCATAGGCAGTTGTGAGCTGTCCAAAGTTGGTGCTGAGACCCAGCTCGCTTCCTTTGGAAGAGCAGTAAGTACTTCTAACCACTCAACTATCTCTCCAACCCTAAGAGTGGACCTTAAAATGAACACAAAGTGTCATTGAAAGTCTTTATAAATACTTACATTGGTTATGACTTACAAACTTTAATTATGAATGTTTTAATAAGATCTATGATATTGAACAGAAATGGGGTTACATGTGAAACATGAAAACCAAGTAACAAACACACTGACAGTATTAAAATGTATGGCTGTAACTAGCGTGCCATGACTAACACGGTTTTGTTGTGGACAAGATCACACACATTCCAGGTTAAAAGTGAGTGGTTTGGAAAGTCCATTAGGAGGCTGGAGAGATGGCTCAGTGGTTCCGAACACTAGCTGCTCTTCCAGAGGTCCTGAGTTCAATTCCCAGCAGCCACATAGTGGCTCACAACTATTTGTAATGCGGTCTAATGCCTTCTTCTGGCATGCAGAGGTACATTAAATAAATACATCTTTAAAAGAAAAGAAAGAAAAGTACATTAGGAGATATAGACAAACGTCTGGGTTCCTTGAGCTCAATATGAATGCTGAATTATATTTCTTGGTACAATAACAGTATGAAGTTTGGGACTGTGTACACACTCTTATTACACTGCTCTAAACTGGAAAATTACAACAATTTTGTGGTCCATTGTTGCTCAAATGTCAGATTTTTGTTGAAGGCTGTCTCATTATGGAGGACCAATCATTAGTTCACTTAATTTTCTTATGTATTGCAGAAAGAGTTGTTTTTAATGCATTTAGAAAGTCTCCAGGACAAAAAAAGTGAAAATATGCCTTGCCAGTCATTGAATCCATGAATGTAAATCTGTCTGAATTATATCTTAATATAAATTCTATTCATATGATTTGCATTTCCATATTTAAAAATGACTACAGTTCATGTTGGGCAACTTTGCTTCATGGATTTCTAATGCTTGGAGTGTTGAATTCCTTTAAACCAGACACAGACTTTAAAGAGTCACATGCCAAGACTCTGTCTTTAAACAACTTCAAAAGTAAAGTAGAATGGGGAGATGCTGCTCATGGTGTGGCTTGTGTCTTACATCATGAGTACTGTTGTAACAACTTGGGCTTATTCCAAATAAGTGCCTGTTTGCACTGATGTAGCTTCAGTTTTATGTGACCGTGATCTATAGTATGGCAGTCTAAGGCATGGCAAGGGCAGGGGGCATTTGTCCTTTGCTTCCCATTGATACAGTGCTTGTTACCCAGCAGGGAAGACTTTCATTCCTACATATGCCTTCATTACCATACAACTCTAGAGGTTTGCATATGCTAGATGGCTTTCCACTCCTCCTCTTGCTTGAGTGTGTAAAACAGAGGTGACAGAAGGACTGAGGAGACATGGACTGACATGAATAGAAAACAATAAAGAAGGAGAAACATGGGACTGGAAGAAATGGGCTATATGGTACTAGCTTAAATTCTAAAAAGCGTGAGCTTTAAACTACGTGACTAACCCAAGTGCCAGATGAAATCTCCCGTTTTGGAGTTTAAAAATTATACTCTTTATACAATTTGCAGTGTCCTGTAAAAGAAGTGTTCATTAAAATAGGTCAACTGTCATAAAGATACATGGTAACTTCATGTAATTTTCATTCCCATTTTTATTTCTTCTCTTATCTTTCCTGAGTTTAGGCTTCTAAGTCTTAATTAGGGATAGTAAGATAGCTCCAAAGGATTCTCTCTCCCCACCCTGCCCCCAGCCTACAATTTTTTTTTTTTTTTGTAAATGCTTACTTTAAAAATAGCAAGTAAAAGGGAGGGAGAGAGATAGGGAGTTAGGGAGAGAGATAGGGAGATAGATAGATAGATAGATAGATAGATAGATAGATAGATAGATAGAGATAGAGAGATAGATTCATAAAAATACTTCTTTAGTTACACATGGGTTTTCATTATTTTAAATTTTATTTTACAGAGAATCTTTCTAGGGTGTAAAGCCTATGTTTTATTCTTAGCTTCAGCACTGAGTCATTTTCTGCCCTTGGACACCTTCCTTAACACCCTAGCACCTAGTACAAGTTTCCTTTTTCTAAAGTAGATTGTTTTTGAAAAGAGAAAACCTTCGTTACCCTGTCGTGATGATCCTCTTTGGTGTACTGCTGCAACTTGTTCAGGTATAATTTGTGACAGAAAGAAGATGGAAAGGTTCTTAGACATAGCCAGAGTAGTTCTGAAGACATCTTGCAGCTAAAGCATGGCTACCCTGTCTCTACTTCAAGGTTAGCCAACAAAGAGACAAGGGCATGCAGTCCTATCTAGCCTGATGGTGACAAGGCGTTACCACTGCCTTACTGTAAAGCATAGGGAATATAGTTGTCAGGTTTCACCTGAAACTTGTTGTGTAAGATTAAACTGTACTTTTTATTTTCACGATTCTTAGAAAGCTTAGAATCCTCTCTGGCTATTTTCCAACGTGTGTCCTCTGTCCTTGAAGTGACCAGCCTCTCTCTCCTCCCTCCTCACACACACATGTGAAAATATAGGCCACTGAGTTTGGTCATGAAATCTGGTCTTTCCAAAGTCACTTTGTAAGTCCCCATGACCTTCCCAACACAACTACTAAGGATTTTTAATACATTACTGATTTGATTTATTAGCATATGCAAATTACATAAGATGATTTTCATAATTATTATTTATTTAAATTGTAATTTCTTTTTAAATTAAGTTTTGCATATATCAGAGTTTCCAGTTAAAAACCTTCAATTTTGTTTGATTACATAAAAGATTTTTTTTAATGGGTGGTCATATTTCAGATGCTGGTAGGTTAAAAGCAGATTATTCGATGAAGGTTCTGTTTTTGTTATGCTTTTCATTTATTCATCACTAAAGTAAAAAGAACCTATGACAGAGTTAGAACAATAAAAATCTATTCGATTTATATCCTTGACTTTATATCTGTGCAGGTCAATCTGCTAGATAGTTTCCTACAGATCCAATTAGTGCATTATACAAAAGGAAAGCATTCTAGAGATCAACTAACCTCTTTGAAAGACAGTGAGTTTTGTGTTAAATATTTGTCAAAGTTGAAAGTTATGCTCAAGTAAGAACTGTCCCCAAACAGTATGTGTCAAATAGATGAAGAGGATCCCTCCTAGAGTGACCAAGCTACATCATTTTAATAATTCATGTTACCACTATGTCCTTTAAGGTGACCATACCCTCTGCTTTCCCCTCATAGCTTTAGGGATATCTTACTTAAGCACATGTGTGGAAACACACATCATAAAGATTGGCCACTGCATTTGCAACAGAAGAGAATTAGAAATAAAGATGCAAGAACACTTTTGTGGGACAATGACAACGTGAAAAAGACTAGGTGTGTGAGATAAACCAGATGGAAGAGACTCATGGAAGGGGGTCAGCTCTGAGCATCTTACAGTAGTTCTACCAGGGATGGAAATGCATACAGATTCAGGGGTGGGCATATGGATCTGTTTCTGTAGGCACTGAGGCAAGAACGACAACATAGGGGTGCTCCCCAAATGTATGCAGTTATATAAAACAATAATGACTTGAAGAAAATTATTTCTGCAACAGTAGCCAGGGATTTCTTTCACGGTCAAATCGACTCTCCTGAAATTATGTGTCTATGTCGTTGTGTCAGCATGGTCTCTAAAGACTTCTATCTTCTGTTATCCTGTAGCTCCTTCTCATCAGATGTGAGCCAGGCTCAGGACTTTCTTCTACTTGATAGACTGAGGCAACAGCAATGGGATGCCACTTCCAAGGATAAGTTGTAAAGACAGTAAGCTTCCACCATTTGTTCTCTTGATCATTCTGAGGGAAACCTTCTGACCTGTGTGAGAGGAACTGATGATGCTGACTAAGAGCCAACAAAGCCCCCAGTGAGTGGCAAAGCTTTAAGGCAAGCATTTGCTTCACACTTAGCCATGAAATGAATGAGGCCCCAGAGACCTGAATGATGGCCTTGTCTGTGACTCTGAGCCAGAGGATGCTTTCTTTCTTTCTTTCTTTCTTTCTTTCTTTCTTTCTTTCTTTCTTTCTTTCTTTCTTTCTTTCTTTCTTTCTTTCTTTCTTTTTCTTTCTTCCTTTCCTTCTTTCTTTCTTTCTTTCTTTCTTTCTTTCTTTCTTTCTTTCTTTCTTTCTTTCTTTCTTTCTTTCTTTCTTTCTTCCTTCCTTCCTTCCTTCCCTTCCTTCCTTCCTTCCTTCCTTCCTTCCTTCCTTCCTTCCTTCCTTCCTTCTCTCTCTCTCTCTCTCTCTCTCTCTCTCTCTTTCTTTCTCTTTTCTTCAGAGAAATTATAATAAGTAACTGATATGTATTCATCTAGTGATAAATATGTGTTTAATTCTCTTGGTTAAATTTTGAAAGCTGTTGAATTCATTAAGCCCCTGTATTGGCTAGTTTTGTGTCAACTTGACACAGCTGGAGTTATCACAGAGAAAGGAGCTTCAGTTGAGGAAATGCCTCCATGAGATCCAACTATAAGGCATTTTCTCAATTAGTGATCAAGGGGGAAAGGCCCCTTGTGGGTGGTACCATCTCTGGGCTGGTAGTCTTGGTTCTATAAGAGAGCAGGCTGAGCAAGCCAGGGGAGGCAAGCCAGTAAAGAACATCCCTCCATGGCCTCTGCATCCGCTCTTGCTCCCTGACCTGTTTGAGTTCCAGTCCTGACTTCCTTTGGTGATGAACAGCAGCATGGAAGTGTAAGCCGAATAAACCCTTTCCTCCCAACTTGCTTCTTGGTCATGATGTTTGTGCAGGAATAGAAACCCTGACTAAGACAAATTGGTACCAGCAGAGTGGGGTATTCCTGTGACAACCTGACCATGTTTTGGGGAGGACTGTGGAAGGACTTTGGAACTTTAGGCTTGAAGATCCATTCATTGTTAAGAGCTCTGTCAGATGTTGTGTAGGAGCTTGGAAGATAATGTTGAGAACAGTGCAGAAGATGGAGGTCTGGTTTGTGAAATTTCAGAGGGAAAATTAAAGACTCTTTTAAGGGCCATTGCTGTTTTGATTGTGAAGATTCTGTGGTTCTGGTTAGCTGGGGCTGAAGAATCAGCTGTGATTAACAAGATACCAGAACTACTAAAGCAAAAACTTGGCATTACTGGGACCATTGAAGCTGGTTAGCTGGAGATAAGAAATTAGTGGTGATTAAGAAGAGACCAGCATCAGTGAGGTGACATCTTCTGGGAAGCGTTTTCTGAAAGCACAAAGAGGCTGTGCTCCAGAGATAGCCAAGGTTGTACTCCTGCTGCAGCGGGACTTGGTAATGTGTAAAGGTCACCCAGGTGGTACTGGTTTTGAAGGCATGAAGGGGTCACTCAGAGCAGCTGAGGCTCGACACCGTGAGAGGCCATGGAAGGCCATTGGTGAAGGTGCAGCCGCAGTTGCAATTGAAGACCCAAGAGTGAAGGGGTCATGCAGTGTTTTGGAGATGTCAGTATCATGAGATGACCACCAAGAGCAGCAGCAGCAGTGAAGTACAGGCATCTGGAGCCTAGAGGATGACGCGTGTGCTACAAAGGGCATGGCTGGAGAAGTGACCCAAGCCCTTGGAGGAGCCCAGAAGATTGTGAGTTGGAGCCCAGACATTGGAAGGTTGGAGATTGATTTTTGCTTTTGATTGTGACTGTGCCCTGATATTTTTCCCTCTTGAAGGAAGAAACTATTTTAGTGGAGCCCACAGTTAAGAGACTTTTAATTATAAAAAGACTTTGGATTTTAAAAGAGATGGATATTTTAAGGAGATTGAAATTTTAAGAATATGTAAAGACTGTGGGATATTTAAAGTTATTTAGACCTTGGGGATGAATAAGAATGTAAGGGTTGAGGCTTAATAGTGATGTGTTTGTCTGTCAAGTTGACAAGGGGTCAATTGCATTGGCTAGTTTTGTGTCAACTTGACACAGCTGGAGTTATCACAGAGAAAGGAGCTTCAGTTGAGGAAATGCCTCCATGAGATCCAACTATAAGGCATTTTCTCAATTAGTGATCAAGGGGGAAAGGCCCCTTGTGGGTGGTATCATCTCTGGGCTGGTAGTCTTGGTTTGATAAGAGAGCAGGTTGAGCAAGCCAGGAGAGGCAAGCCAGTAAAGAACATCCCTCCATGGCCTCTGCATCGGCTCTTGCTCCCGGACCTGTTTGAGTTCCAGTCCTGACTTCCTTTATATATATATATATATATATATATATATATATATAAAAATATATATATTATTACATATTTTCCTCAATTACATTTCTAATGCTATCCCAAAAGTCCCCCATACCCTCCCCCCCACTTCCCTACCCACCCATTCCCATTTTTTTGGCCCTGGGGTTCCCCTGTACTGGGGCATATACAGTTTGCGTGTCCAATGGGCCTCTCTTTCCAGTGATGGCCGACTAGGCCATCTTTTGATACATATGCAGCTAGAGTCAAGAGCTCCGGCGTACTGGTTAGTTCATAATGTTGTTCTACCTATAGGGTTGCAGATCCCTTTAGCTCCTTGGCTACTTTCTCTAGCTCCTCCATTGGGAGCCCTGTGATCCATCCAATAGTTGACTGTGAGCATCCACTTCTGTGTTTGCTAGGCCCCGGCATAGTCTCACAAGAGACAGCTACATCTGGGTCCTTTCGATAAAATCTTGCTAGTGTATGCAATGGTGTCAGCGTTTGGAAGCTGATTATGGGGTGGATCCCTGGATATGGCAGTCTCTAGATGGTCCATCCTTTCGTCTCAGCTCCAAACTTTGTCTCTGCAACTCCTTCCATGGGTGTTTTGTTCCCAATTCTAAGGAGAGTCATAGTGTCCACACTTCAGTCTTCATTCTTCTTGAGTTTCATTTGTTTAGCAAATTTTATCTTATACTTGGGTATCCTAGGTTTTGGACTAATATCCACTTATCAGTGAGTACATATTGTGTGAGTTCCTTTGTGAATGTGTTACCTCACTCAGGATGATGCCCTCCAGGTCCATCCATTTGGCTAGGAATTTCATAAATTCATTCTTTTTAATAGCTGAGTAGTACTCCATTCTGTAAATGTATCACATTTTCTGTATCCATTCCTCTGTTTGAGGGGCATCCACCTCACACCAGTCAGAATGGCTAAGATCAAAAATTCAGGTGACAGCAGATGCTGGCGAGGATGTGGAGAAAGAGGAACACTCCTCCATTGTTGGTGGGATTGCAGGCTTGTACAACCACTCTGGAAACCAGTCTGGTGGTTCCTCAGAAAATTGGACATAGTACTACCAGAGGATCCAGCAATACCTCTCCTGGGCATATGTCCAGAAGATGTCCCAACTGGTAAGAAGGACACATGCTCCACTATGTTCATAGCAGCCTTATTTATAATAGCCAGAAGCTGGAAAGAACCCAGATGCCCCTCAACAGTCCTGACTTCCTTTGGTGATGAACAGCAGCATGGAAGTGTAGGCCGAATAAACCCTTTCCTCCCAACTTGCTTCTTGGTCATGATGTTTGTGCAGGAATAGAAACCCTGACTAAGACAGCCCCTATTCCACTTGGTTGTTCAGTGTTAATAATACTTGTTTTCACAATGCACACTGATAGATTGAGTAATTTCGTTCTTCTTTCCACTTTCCTTCTGATATTTTGCTAAAGGTATTATTTAAATTTTCTTTTAGTTATATGTTATAGGTATCTTATATATAGGTATCTTATATAGCTTATATAGGTATCTAGATGCTTCTAGGTGGCATCTAGAATAAGAAACAGTGGTCAGAACATATAAAATTGCAATCACAAATGCTCACAACCAAATAAAGGTGCATCTCAACCCTTTAGCAATCAACAAAATGATAGGTTGTGTGGGGTGGTGGTGGCTCATTAGGTAAAGACTTTGCCATGCAAGCTTGTGGACAAAAGTTCAAATCCCCACTACTCAAGTAAAAACCAGATGGACATGGAGTCTTGCCTATAGTAATTCTTCCTGTACTTCTTTTTGATTATTCTGTAGTTTAGAATGTGAGGACAGGGAATTCCCTGGAAAAATTTATCAAGCCACACTACACCTATCAGCTAGCTGTGGGTTCAGCAAGAGGCCCTCCCCCAAGCCCCCTGCCTTAATATGTAAGCTGTGGAGCATGGAGGCAGGCACTTAATAGTCTTTGCTAACATGCACACACATGCAACTGGAGTTACAACACAGTGAACACACATACTCATCATACACACGTGAACACATAAATAACTATTAAAAATGCCTCAAAATAAGACATCATTCTGCAAGCTCCATGGTACTAAAAATTAAACACAGCTAGAAAATGAGTAGAGGGAGAGATAGCGGTGTAAGCACACAGAACACATTATTTGTGTGTTGTTTAATTCTCTGGAAGATGGATTTCTGTTTTCAACACTGGAACAACTTTGAGATTGGAATGCATCTTATAATCTCTGGCAACAATCTTGTGACAATTGCCTGCTCAGGTAACAAGACAACTCAATCTTGGCTACTCACAAGGGCCATTGATGGATGTGTGTTATTAGCATAGCATACATTGAGCTCCGTGCCATTTAAATTATCATTAGGAGGTGAATACAATGCTTTACTAGTCATGAAATTAGTTTTTCTATATATATAAAGATAGCAAACAATGATATATGTACTAACATTTATATACAAGTACATCTATAAGAGTTATTGCAATGAATATAAAATTAAAATTCTGAATAGAAAAAGTCTGGTGTCATAGTTGAATTAGGAATATTTTCACAATTATAATAATACATTATCTAGGTGGTCCATCCTTTTGTCTTAGCTCCAAACTTTGACTCTGTAACTCCTTCCATGGGTATTTTGTTCTCTATTCTACAGAGGAATGAAGTATCGACACGTTGGTCTTCCTTCTTCTTGATTTTTCTGTGTTTTGAAAATTGTATCTTGGGTATTCTAAGTTTCTGGGCTAATATCCACTTATTAGTGAGCACATATCAAGTGACTTCTTTTGTGATTGGGTTACCTCACTCAGGATGATATCCTCCAGATCCATCCATTTGCCCAAGAATTTCATAAATTCATTCTTTTTAATAGCTGAGAAGTACTCCATTGTGTAAATGTACCACATTTTCTGTAGCCATTCCTCTGTTGAGGGACATCTGGTTTCTTTCCAGCTTCTGGCTATTATAAATAAGGCTGCTATGAACATAGTGGAGCATGTGTCCTTCTTACCGGTTGGGACATCTTCTGGATATATGCCCAGGAGAGGTATTGCTGGATCCTCCAGTAGTACTATGTCCAAACAGATCTCCAGAGTGGTTGTACCAGCTTGCAATCCCACCAGCAATGGAGAGTTCCTATTTCTATAATGAAATATATTTCTATAATGGAGGAGTGTTCCTATTTCTCGACATCCTCACCAGCATCTGGTGTAACCTGAATTTTTGATCTTAGCTATTCTGACTGGTGTGATGTGGAATCTCAGGGTAGTTTTGATTTGCTTTTTTTTTTTCCATTTTTTTATTACGTATTTTCCTCAATTACATTTCCAATGCTATCCCAAAAGTCCTCCCCACCCCCCCCCCACTCCCCTACCCCCCCATTCCCATTTTTTGATCCTGGCATTCCCCTGTACTGGGGCATATAAAGTTTGCATGTACAATGGGCCTCTCTTTCCAGTGATGGCCGACTAGGCTGTCTTTTGATACATATGCAGCTAGAGTCAAGAGCTCCAGGGTACTGGTTAGTTCATAATGTTGTACCTACAGGGTTGCGGATCTCTTTAGCTCCTTGGATACTTTCTCTAGCTCCTCCATTGGGGGCCCTGTGATCCATCCAATAGTTGACTGTGAGCATCCACTTCTGTGTTTGCTAGGCCCCGGCCTAGTCTCACAAGAGACAGCTATATCACGGTCCTTGCAACAAATGCTTGCTAGTCTATGCAATGGTGTCATCGTTTAGAGGCTAATTATGGGATGGATCCCTGGATATGGTAGTCTCTAGATGGTCCATCCTTTTGTCTCAGCTCCAAACTTTGTCTCTGTAACTCCTTCCATGAGTGATTGTTTCCAATTCTAAGAAGGAGCAAAGTGTCCACACTTTGGTCTTTGTTCTTCTTCAGTTTCATGTGTTTTGCAAATTGTACCTTATATCTCGCTATACTAAGTTTCTGGGCTAATATCCACTTATCAGTGAGTACATATCATTTGAGTTCTTTTGTGATTGTGTTACCTCACTCAGGATGATGCCCTCCAGGTCCAACCATTTGCCTAGGAATTTCACAAATTCATTCTTTTTAATAGCTGAGTAGTACTCCACTGTGTAAATGATTAAGGATATTGAACATTTTTTTCAGGTGCTTCTCAGCCATTCAGTATTCCTCACTTGAGAATTCTTTGTTTAGCTCTGTACCCCATTTTTAATAGGGTTATTTGAATTTCTGGAGTCTAGCTTCTTGAGCTCTTTGTATATATTGAATATTAATCCCCTATCAGATTTAGGATTGGTAAAAATCCCTTTCCTATCTGTTGGTGGCCTTTTTGTCTTATTGACAGTGTCTTTTGCCTTACAGAATAATCAACCACCAAATGCAGACACTATTGCACATACCAGCAAGATTTTGCTGAAAGGACCCTGATATAGCTGTCTCATGTGAGGCTATGCCAGTGCTTGGAAAACAGAAGTGGATGCTCAAAGTCATCTATTGGATGGAACACAGGGTCCCCAGAGGAGCTAGAGAAAGTACCCAAGGAGCTGAAAGGGGTCTGCAACCCTATAGGTGGAACAACGATATGAACTAACCAGTACCCCCATAGCTCATGTCTCTAGCTGCATATGTATCAGAAGATGGCCTAGTCAGCCATCACTGAGAAGAGAAGCCCCTTGGTCTTGCCAACTTTATATGCCCCAGTAAAGTGGAATACCAGGGCTAAGAAGTGGGAGTGGGTGGGTAGGTGAGCAGGGCGGGAGGAGGGTATAGGGAACTTTCGGGATAGCATTTGAAATGTAAATGAAGAAAATACCTAATAAAAAACTAAAAAAAACCACATATCTAAATGATAATATATTGATATTGTTTATTATTATATTATATTATGTAATATATTACATATAATATATATTATTATTTTCTGAGAGTGGAGATGAGTATGATGACTTTGCAAAATGGGAGGCAAGTTCTTGATCATTTGTCTATGGCTCTGTTCCTGAGTTGATATTAATGCCGGACAAACGTGATATAAGTGTATATGCTCTAAAGTCCCTTTACTTTTTGGCAAGACATTTCAGCTTTCTCACTTTGGCATTTTATTAAAACAGGAAATTTTCTTTCTTCTCAGTTTTTCTGAAGAATCTTCTGACAGCCTGGTCTCACATGTCTCATGGGTCTCTATGATGAAAGTGCTAGTTCCTGTACTCCTATTCTCATACTTTCAGGTGCTTATTTGTTTATCAGACTCCTGTACCAGAAACAAGTATTCCCTTGTGGCCTGCCCATGTGATCTACATAGTTTCTGATTTGCACATTTACAATGAAATGAACTGAATGTTCATTTTATAGGGATGTCTGTGGTCTAGACAGCTACCTGAGTCCATGTCGATGCCTGTGGTCATGCTGTAGACAGAAACCATGTACGTTTGCAGGGCTATCAATGACTACAGACTCACAGTTCTGAATGAGACATATAGAGGCTTCCGTGACCTCCTCCCGCAAAAGAAACTTTGTCTTGAGAAGTTCATATGCCCCAGTACAGGGGAATGCCAGGGCCAGGAAGCAGGAGTGGGTGGGTTGGGGAGCAGGGCAGGGGTGGGTAATGGGGGACTTTTGGGATAGCATTTGAAGTGTAAATGAAGAAATTATCTAATAAGAAAAAGAAAAAAAAAAGACAGTAATATGTATGTTGAAGTCACAACCAAAACAGTTTTTAAATATTTTCAATAAAACCTTGGAAAATAATGTATATATATATATATATATATATATATATATATATGACTGCAAAAACACTTAAAAAAGAAAGAAAAGAAACAGTTTAGAAAATGAAGCCACTAAAGAGAGCTCTTATAAATTGTGATAGGGATGCTGAAGTCTAACTATTCGCAGTTTATGACATCTGGTGGGGTAGGTGTGGGGAAGGACTCACTTTTCTTTAAGAGGCTTGCTACTGGGAGTTTGACTGTGCTCTGGAGAGTATATGGCACGCAAATTAGACTTGATATGGTTTTTCTTCTTTTTTTCTTCTTGTTTGGTTTTGGGGGAGGTCACAAGGGTGGGCATGGACCTGGGAGGACAGGGAAGTGAATGTGAGCTGTGTGCATCATGTGAAATTTCCAAATAATCAATAAAATATTATGTTAATAAAAAGAATGTATATAGAATTTTAATATTAATTATAGGCAAATGCAAACATGCATTCTAATGAGATACATGCATTCAACTGAGTTATTATTATAATATAGCTAATCCCTGCAAACAAAGAAACAAATAAGTAAAACCCAGAACTTGCAAAATAAAATAAGGAAAGATTCTTGAGCAATTCTACCAGCCTTGGATCATCTTTGCACATTGGTTTGCAGAAAAAAAAAGTTCAAATCAATGCATTTCACAGGACAATAGGATTGCCCCTTTAGTATTTGATAAAGTTACAAAAGTAAGAAAGATTAACCATAAATAGCCATTGTGACATGGTCAAGTGTAACTTTACCTGTTACATCTTCCTCTACTTTGCTCCTGGGCATAGAGTCACTGAGGGAGGATCAGTCAAGGAAAATGTCATGATTGGGGGAAATGTTAGTTAATAAGTTGAAACACAAGGAAATGCCACAAAAAATATTTATTCAATATGTGATTGTAGAAATGCAAGACTCATAGGGACCCATCTGTATTAGCTAAGCTGAGTGAGCAGATCTCATGGCAGAGCAGTACAACAGCTCAACACCTTAATAAATACGCACTTTCCTGTGCATGTTGTAGCATAGGATGACAGTGGGGTGACATTGCCTTGGAGGCCCTTGGCGTGTACAGCCAGTAAGAAGCTCTACGGGACTCATCCTGCTCTTGGAAAGGCAGATACCATTCAGTATGTGTGTGTCTTTCTCTGCTTGTCTCCTAATATCCCCCCAGGACTTCTGCATTAGCTACGTTTCTCATTTCCATGACCAAAATACCTGTCATAAACAACTTAAGGGAGGATGAATTTACGAGATCAGGACTTTAGAGGGATTGTCCCACAGCAGTGAGGAAGCCACGGCAGAGGTCATGGTAGTGGGAGAACGCCCTGAGGATTCTTCATGTTGTGTTGGGCAGAAAGTAGAGAGAGGTAGATCAGAACAATGATTGAGTACAGCTTCCAAGTATCCACACCTAGCTACAGCTACCAGCTCGCTCCCATCTCCTAAAGGATCCATGGCTGTCAAAGGAATGCTGAGAATTTAAAACATTAGCTTGTAAACTGGGTGTAGCTGCTTATTCGTATAATACTAAGCAATAGAAAGGAGGGGTTAAGATCATCTTAAGTTCAAGGTCATCTTCTGCCACACAGTGAATGCGAGGCTAGTCTGGGTTACATAGTATCTATTCCTCTTTAATATAGTTAAGACATGTGTCTATGGTGGACAGTTTTGGATCAAACTATAGCAATTTGTCATTTGCCAAAACCTTCTTGAAAGGCGAACGGTGGAACTTACAGATCGACACTTTGGGAATGTAGAGAAAATCAGGCAAGTAGATAAAAACCCAACAGATCATAGTCATCTGGGTCAAATCTCAGCAAGAAAAAGAGACTGGTGTGTGCATCCAGAAGGTAATACGGATTGTGAGCCTGAAAAACCTAAGTGAAAGGGAACAGATGCAGGTCATATAGTCAGTTGATGAACCCCAGGTGAAAGGCACCAAACAACTACTGATACTTGGCACAAGGCAGCTGAATATGTGGGGTTTGTCTGTCCAAATGCTCAGCACTTAGTACTTTCTGCATTTTAAATACATTTTACACATTTTTAATTATAGTTTAATAAGCTTAGGAACTAAAACCATTCCGGGGACTATTATAAACTAGAAAGTGTCCCATTTGAGTTGAATTCATTGCATTAAGATTCAGTTTGTAGCGAGTGAGGCAAGAGAAACATGTAAATATTAATTTCTTGAATCACGGTAGCACTGTCTTATGATGCAGATTCTGGAGCTAAAATATTTTGGGCTATTTACTTTCAGCTAATAGAGAGGCTTCTCTCAATATTTGCTCGAGGACTGAAGAATCCTTCCTCCTTCATCTCCTGCCTGGATTCACACTGCAAAATTAGTTAAAACATGCAAATGGAAGATAGCATACTTTCCCCGACTGAGTATTGCTTTTCCCCCTATTCCCCATTAATTTTATCTAATAGTTCCCAACCTCAGAAACCGATCTTGCAATAAGAGTATTTCCACTTAGCCACAAAACAGATAGAGTTTAGTGAATGGGTTACTGTAGGGAGAAAGGGGAAAGGGCAGTCTGGGGTTTAAGATGGCAAAGAATTGTCCATGTAAGATATGATAATATTTATTTTAAAGTTGAATTTTATAGATTGGTTATAATACATATTCAGATTGTGAATTTGGAGCAGAGAAAACCAAGGAAAGTTCTCTCTCTCCATAGTGTCTTTTATATATGTCAGGGAAGCTATGTCCATGCAATCTCAAAATTATGATTGCCTCAATAAGTCAGGCACAATGACAATGCTAGCCAACATGCCATGTGGATGGAGATATCTCACCCACTCCTCCACACCCCCCATGAACAGGCAGGTCATAGCTGGTGAGAGAGGAGGGCCACTGGTGTTCTCTAAGGATGAGCACAGTGAGAGGTTACCCCACCCCACGAGGTCAGTCCTAAGCACAGATACACATGAGCAGTACTATGTGGACTTAGCCGGCTGTATTCATATACACATATGAGTATATACGTTAAAAACAATTATTAAAGAATAAGATCCACAGACTCAGAGAAATTATGTGTGGGAGGCATGGGAAGGGTTGTGGGTAGAGGAGAAAGGGCTGGAAATGATATTAACTTAGTATTAATGGTAGAAATTCTCAGAAAGTTTTAAGTTAAAAATTAATAAAAACAAGCCCTACCTTCAAGTCTGGGTATGGTGGCTTACACCTGTAATTCTGGAATGTAGAAAGCCAAGGCAGGAGGGTTACCATAAGTTTAAGAGTAGCCTGAGCTACATAGGGAATTCCAGGACCATTTAAATTGTAGAGAAATATGTCCCACAGACAAGGCCCAGGACAGCCTGATCTAAGCAATCCCTTGGCCAAGACTTCTCAGATGACTCTAGGCTGTGTTAAGTTCATCAATAGAGATAATAACTAAAACATTGGCCTAAAGTCATCTGCAGAGGAGCGAGAGAGGAAAGAAAAGCCATTACAACCAGCGCAAGAACTAAACAAATTGTTATTCATTGGAATGAAAATGTCTCTCATAGGCTAATTTATTTGGACAAGGGCTCTCTAGTTAGTGATCCTGGTAAGGAGGATATGGGCCCTTGAAGAGGACTATAGACAGTCTTTGGCAGTTTATAAAGAGCTTGCTGGCTCTCTCTCTCTCTCTCTCTCTCTCCCTCTCTCTCTCTCTCTCTCTGACTCTCTCTCCCTCCCTCCCTCTATCTCTACCCCTCTCCCTCCCTATTGCTTTCTCCCTCTCTTCCCCAGCAACCCTCCTTCCTGTGTGAATGCAAATGTGATCAACCATCTTCACACTCCTTAAGTCTCACCTTCAGGAACTGTAAACCAACATGAACTCTTTCCTCCCTAAGTTGCTCTTGATTGTGGTGTTTTATCACAGCAACAGAAAAGCAACCAATAAAGTCTTCCTATGTAATAAATACTCTATCTTGAATGCTTAATTTTAGATAATTATCTTCATTTTTAATATGACCCACAGGAGATCTGTTTGTTCAAACTTAGTGTGACTTTTATTCACAACAGAAATGTCAGTACTGCAATCTAACCAATGACCCTTTTCCTTTCTCATACTTGTAGAAGACATTAGTATTAATCACAGACCTCTGTCTTGGTGAGCAGGCATGGCTCAGAATCTTTCTCACCACAGAGCCTGTGACAGTCACCATCTACCAACTGAAGAATGATGGTGAGAAGAAGCAACTATTGGCCATTGTGTTTCTGTGACCTTGGTTGGTGGAGATTCTATAGCTATCAGTAAGGAGAACCGTATTTATGACTTAAATCAAGGAGTCAGGAGTTCAGTATTAAAAGCATCATGAAATCTTCCAGCTTCAAATAACACTGAGCCTGTGTGAGTTAAAATGAATTACAGTATGCTTGGCTTTTTTCCAGTGTATTTGAAGAAATGGGCTTAGAGAAAACACTCATGCATTGCTGTTTGCAAAATGCGTTTATTAGGACAGTTTTAACCAACTAAGGTGGGACAACATTCATGCTTTGTGAAGCAATGTACAATCTTGAAACTAGTTCATATGTCTGTAAATACTTTAAATGTCTTTGTTTATGGTATTAAGAATTCATACCTTTATAATTATTTTTAAGAGCAATTTCTTCATTGGGAGAGGGGTAGAGATAGAGGGAGGGAAGGAGAGAGAGAGAGAGAGAGCCAGCAAGCTCTTTATAAACTGCCAAAGACTGTCTATAGTCCTCTTCAAGGGCCCATATCCTCCTTACCAGGATCACTAACTAGAGAGCCCTTGTCCAAATAAATTAGCCTATAAGAGACATTTTCATTCCAATGAACAACAATTTGTTTAGTTCTTGCGCTGGTTGTAATGGCTTTCTTTCCTCTCTTGCTCCTCTGCAGATGACTTTAGGCCAATGTTTTAGTTATTATCTCTATTGATGAACTTAACACAGCCTAGAGTCATCTGAGAAGTCTTGGCCAAGGGATTGCTTAGATCAGGCTGTCCTGGGCCTTGTCTGTGGGAGATTGTCCTGATTAATAATTGATGTAGCAAGGTCCAACCTGTTGTGTATGTCACCATCTCTGGGCCAGAGTCCTAGGCCATGTAAGAGCAGTAGCTAGATACAAGCTCCAAGTAAGTCAGAAAAGACCTTTCCACCATGGTCTGCCATAGGCTCCTGGTTGAACCCTGTCCCTACATCTGTAAATGATCAATTGTTACCTGGAAGCCAAATAAATCCTTCTTTCCCTAAATTGCGTTTGGTCAGAGTGTTTTGGTCAGAGTGTTTTTAATCATGACAGAGTTCAAATAAGGCTAGGACATGGAGTCAGGAAGTGACTCCAGCCTGAGTATGCAAGTGCCTACAACTCTGAGAACAGCACTAGGTCTTCCTTTAGCCTTCTCTTCTTTTTTTTTTTTTTCCATTTTTTATTAGGTATTTAGCTCATTTACATTTCCAATGCTATACCAAAAGTCCCCCATATCCACCCACCCCCACTCCCCTGCCCACCCACTCCCCCTTTTTGGCCCTGGTGTTCCCCTGTACTGGGGCATATAAAGTTTGCAAGTCCAATGGGCCTCTCTTTCCAGTGATGGCCGACTAGGCCATCTTTTGATATATATGCAGCTAGAGTCAAGAGCTCCGGGGTACTGGTTAGTTCATAATGTTGTTCCACCTATAGGGTTGCAGATCCCTTTAGCTCCTTGGCTACTTTCTCTAGCTCCTCCATTGGGAGCCCTATGATCCATCCATTAGCTGACTGTGAGCATCCACTTCTGTGTTTGCTAGGCCCCGGCATAGTCTCACAAGAGACAGCTACATCTGGGTCCTTTCAATAAAATCTTGCTAGTGTATGCAATGGTGTCAGCGTTTGGATGCTGATTATGGGGTGGATCCCTGGATATGGCAGTCTCTACATGGTCCATCCTTTCATCTCAGCTCCAAACTTTGTCTCTGTAACTCCTTCCATGGGTGTTTTGTTCCCAAATCTAAGGAGGGGCATAGTGTCCACACTTCAGTCTTCATTCTTCTTGAGTTTCATGTGTTTAGCAAATTATATCTTAAATCTTGGTTATCCTAGGTTTGGGGCTAATATCCACTTATCAGTGAGTACATATTGTGTGAGTTTCTTTGTGAATGTGTTACCTCATTCAGGATGATGCCCTCCAGGTCCATCCATTTGGCTAGGAATTTCATAAATTCATTCTTTTTAATAGCTGAGTAGTACTCCATTGTGTAGATGTACCACATTTTCTGTATCCTTTCCTCTGTTGAGGGGCATCTAGGTTCTTTCCAGCTTCTGGCTATTATAAATAAGGCTGCTATGAACATAGTGGAGCATGTGTCCTTCTTACCAGTTGGGGCATCTTCTGGATATATGCCCAGGAGAGGTATTGCGGGATCCTCCGGTAGTACTATGTCCAATTTTCTGAGGAACCGCCATAGCCTTCTCTTCTATGACACAAATTAGCAGAGATGGATCTGCAAACAAAAATTGTGTTTGTGCAGGTGTGTGTGTGTGTGTATATGTGTGTATGAGTGTGCATGTGTGTGTGCGCGGGCGAGTGTGTGTGTGTGTGTGTGTGTGTGTGTGTGTGTGTATGGGTATGTGGGTGTGGGTATACTATGGTAGAGAAAGCACTTGTTTAGAGGTACAAGTACTATAGTCAGAGACTCGGTTCCAGGTTTACTGTCTTTGCCTCTTCAGCACTTGACAGATATCCTTCCCTGTCTCTCTGATCTCTCATGAGAAGCTAATGCTCTTTAATAATAAATAGTGTTTCAAGGGCTGAAGAGATGAGTCAGTGGTTAACGATGTCCTAGCTTAGGACCCAGGCTTGCTTCTTGATACCATATTGGGAGGTTTACAATCCAGTACAGGGCATCTGTTATCTTCTGGGTACTGGGAGATCATGCATATACAGACTGGCAGACACACACACATACACACACACACACACACACACACACATACACACATACATACACTCACTCACAATCTCACATGCACACTTACAGCCACACTCACACACCCAAACAACCACACACACACTCACACACACATACATACACACACACACACACACACACACACACACACACACACATGCTCACATGCACACGCACATCCACATTCCCATAATGCACACAGACACTCACAAACACACACTCACATACACATTCAAACTCCACACTCACATACACTCTTACACACACACACATAAAGACACACATATACACATACACACTGTTTGAAGAAGAAGATATGTTCTACTTTTGTGTACTGTGTGTTTACTCCATGGGTAGTTTTAAGTTAATCTGATTGTTTTGGTTTTCAAACAATTCATTATCATGTGCCTAGAGATTTTGAAACTTGTTTATATTCATTTGCTTTTTAGTCTTTATCCTACTTAGGATTCACTGAGCTACACAAATCTATAGTTTGATTTTTTTTTAAAATCAGTTTTGTAAACCCGACAGTAATTATGTCTAATCATTTATCTTCCTCATTCTTTTTTAACTTGGCAGTCATCAATTATATGCATATCAAATATTAGATATTGTCTATTATATTCTAGATATTCTGTTATTTTTTCATTTTAGCTTTTTTGACTTCCTCCTTGCGTCAGTGTGGATACATTTTATTGATCAGCCATCAGGTTCACAGGCTCACCAATATTCTGCTCTGGTTTATAGTTTCCTATGAGTCAATCTTGTGAATTTATAATTTAGTTTTATTATGATTTTTACAAGTAAAATTTCTTTATATTCAGTAACTTATTTGTTATGTTAAAAAGTAGTTGTCACACAGCATATGTCTATTCCATTTTTTTTTCAATAAATGAATACGTGAATCCAATAGAGAAGCTCCGTAATCGAGCCCAGTCCGAGTAGGGATGCCCCGAGCTCAGTCCGAGTAGGGATGCCCCGAGCCCACACCGAGTAGGGATGCCCCGAGCCCAGTCCGAGTAGGGATGCCCCGAGCCCAGTCGGAGTAGGGATGCCCCGAGCCCAGTCGGAGTAGGGATGCCCCGAGCCCAGTCCGAGTAGGGATGCCCCGAGCCCACACCGAGTAGGGATGCCCCGAGCTCAGTCTGAGTAGGGATGCCCCGAGCCCACACCGAGTAGGGATGCCCCGAACCCAGTCCGAGTAGGGATGCCCCGAGCCCACACCGAGTAGGGATGCCCCGAGCTCAGTCTGAGTAGGGATGCCCCGAGCTCAGTCTGAGTAGGGATGCCCCGAGCCCACACCGAGTAGGGATGCCCCAGCTCAGTCTGAGTAGGGATGCCCCGAGCCCACACCGAGTAGGGATGCCCCGAGCCCACACCGAGTAGGGATGCCCCGAGCTCAGTCTGAGTAGGGATGCCCCGAGCTCAGTCCGAGTAGGGATGCCCCGAGCTCAGTCTGAGTAGGGATGCCTAGAGCTCAGTCCGATTAGGGATGCCCCAAGCTCAGTCTGAGTAGGGATGCCCCGAGCCCACACTGAGTAGGGATGCTCTGAGCTCAGTCCGAGTAGGGATGCCCCGAGCTCAGTCCGAGTAGGGATGCCCCAAGCTCAATCTGAGTAGGAATGCCCTGAGCTCAGTCCGAGTAGGGATGCCCCGAGCTCAGTCCGAGTAGGGATGCCCCGAGCCCAGTCCGAGTAGGGATGCCCAGAGCTGAGTCCGAGTAGGGATGCCCCAAGCTCAGTCCGAGTAGGGATGCCCAGAGCTCCGTCCTAGTAGGGATGTCTCTGAGAGAGGAAGGCATGGTGAAGTGGGTATATGAGAGCACTGGTGTGTGGCTCAGCCTCAGAGTGGGATGCTGGGCTGCACAGGCAACCTGTGCAACATTTCCATTTCGATTTTTATGCAGTTATCTTTCCCGAGCTTCCCCAGCACCTCTTGCTTCCTATCCATCATTCTCACTGTATCCCTTAACACAGCCGTCAGGGTAATTTCAAGTTCTCTGTGGGATAATGTCAACATTTGAGTTATTTTGGGATTTTGGTTTTGTGGACTGCTTTCTTCCATGCTGCCTATTTGTATGTTTTTCTTTCTGTGCTTGTCATGTAACTTTTTCATGCTTGCAAGCCATTCTGTACAAATAATAGTACAAATGAAATAACATTTGCTTCATTTTTGAAAGTACACGCAATTTTAACTTTATTTTGTTGGGGTAGGGCCTGTCTGACTCTGGCAGACAGAGGGCAGCTTGAGAAAGTAATTTCTCATCTTCTACCACGGAGCTGTCAGGTTGTCAAAACTGGTGGCAAGTGCCTTAAGCCACTCCCTGGGTCCCATCAGTTGCATTTTCAATGCAGCCATTCTAAGTAAGAGACGCCCATTGGACACGCAGACTTTGTGTGCCCCGGTACAGGGGAACGCCAGGGCCAAAGGGGGGGAGTGGGTGGGTAGGGGAGTGGGGGTGGGTGGGTAAGGGGGACTTTTGGTATAGCATTGGAAATGTAAATGAGCTAAATACCTAATAAAAAATGGAAAAAAAAAAAAAAAAAAAAAAGATCATGCTGATTTGTGTTTATGCTTTCTTTTCAAATTCACTTTAATTTGGTTTTTCCAGTGTCTTTAAATACTTTGAAATAAAGTCAGGACTTCCCCATTTACAGGGCTTGGTATCTGAGTGTGAAGAACTCTCCAGAAATACTCACAGGATTCAAGGTAGAGTCGCCTCCCTTTAGAGCTATAGAATGGCTTTCTCTGGTACGCAGCAGCTGGCCATGGCTCAGGTCTCTGCACAGTGTTCTTTGCTTTCAGTCTCTGCACTGTGCTTTCTGAACCCCGGAAGACCTCTTTTAGAACAGTTGTGTGAACCTCAGCTCTGACACCAGTATAGTTCTATGTGCTGAAAAAAAAAAAACAAAACAAAAACAACAACAACAACAACAACAACAACAACAACAACAACAAACACCGCAGGATGCCTGCGAGAGGTTTTTGTGTTGTTTGTTTTTTTTGGGTTTGCTTACTAAAGGGATGGTCAAATGTGTACATACCTGTGTGTGTGTGTGTGTGTGTGTGTGTGTGTGTGTGTGTGTGTGTGTGTTTCCATCACTCTATCCTCTCTGACTCCTTCAACTTCCCTCAATGACAGTTTTCTCTACTTGTTTCCTGGCTCCAGCTCAATGTACTTTGAGGGAGGTTGCACTTGAAGCCACTGCAGGACACTCAGAGACAATCTACTATTTTGCTTTCACCCTTCACACTGCTTCCTTGCTTTGGGGGCATGACTTCCTATCGTTAGTGAGTAGCTGTGGGCAAGTGTTGGCAGATGGACATTATTTGGCCCATGGATGGAATTCTTCCAAATGATGTGGGTCTTAACAATCCTTAAATGATGTCTAATTCTATTTCTTCCTTTTCCTCACCTCTTCTTATGGCATATTTTGTCCTCAGCATTTCCAGGGTTCCTTCTCTTTTACAGAAGATTTGCTTCATTCTTAATATTTGCGTGTTTGGATTTCATTATTTTCCCAACCCTTTGATATGTGTAAAACCTAACATTTTTTTTAAACTGACTTTTATGTTTTAAATTAGGGGGACAATGACTCTTTTGTGTGTGTGTGTGTGTATGTGTGTGTGTGTGTGTGTGTGTGTGTGTGTGTGTAAATTTCTTATTGGAAAAGAAATTCAAGATACTGTTGATTTAAAACACCTCTCTTTATACATAAGTTTAGACACAAAGAATTCATGTGATTTGGGAATTGAACAGTCACAACTCCACCTGCTACTAGAAACTGGTCATAGCAGACTAAAAGCATATCTTTGCTCTCCTCTTCATTTCACAGAGTGCATTGTGCAGCACTTGAAACATGAAGGACCCCAGGGCAGGGCATCTCAGCGACTCTTGCTCTCCTTCTGGTGCCTTCAGATTCTACTTTGGAAACAGTCAACAGAAATATTGTGGTGCTCTGAACTGGTGGGAGTGTATACAAAGTCCCAATTCTCACTGACACACTACCAAACATTTCCCTGCTGCTCTCTGTTTCCTACTTCTCTAGCTTACAAAAATATTTTTTTTTAGGGAGATTGCATTTCTTTTATCATTCTTGCAAACTAAGATTTTCTCTATACCAAACTCCATACATTTTTATATATTGTATAATTATACTATCATTGTTTCAATTTCCAAATTTTATATATTTAATTATTTTAGTATTTCCTTATGAATTAGTGCTTTGATCCAATACTACTTATCCTTTAATTCAATCTAGATTTTTAATATGTTTTCCATTATAATTGTTTAAACAAACCATATATATGTATATATATACACATACATACATATATATATGAATATATATATACATACATATGGTTAGTATATGCTTAGTAACATGCAGACACCTATTGAATGGGATTTTATTGACCTAAAACTGTTTTTGTTATCCAAATATAATACACATTCTGAAATGGAATGACTTTAAAATTTGTTTCTTTTGTTCATTATCTATATACTCATATATGTTGTTGAAAATCTACTACTCTTTCTTCTGTGGGAACTGTCACATTTATAACTTCAATAGATCATCATGGCAATTTGATCAGGCACCCTGCCCTGATTGAATTCTGCTTGGACAAAGATTAAGTAGCAATTCCATACAAATTTATTTTCCTTTGGTGCATATAAATATCCGACTTGGGGGCTGGAAAATTGACATCTTGCTTATTCGTGTTTTTTTTTATTATTATTTTATGCACTCACTTCCAAAATCCTCAAAGTAATCGCCAGTCCTAGGTTCTACTTTCTTGGCTTCATATAGACGAGCATCCTAGGTACCATGAAGAATAGAATTGCGTGGGTGTGTGGCTCACTACTTTCTCCTTTTTGTTGCTCTTTGTGTCATGTGTATAGTTTTGTCTGATTGTCCAGTGTTGGATGGGACCCAGTAGGCACTCTACTCCACAACTGATTTACACTTCTGCTATACTAAGTACAGACAGTGTATGGAATATCGAATACTATTGCTGACAAGCTGGAAAAAAAGTGAGTCACATATGCCACACCTGAAACAATGTGCTCACTCAGGCTTATAAAAATGCTTGACATTCATTTTCTTCTCAACAGACACTCCTTTAACACTGAACACTGTGACCCTTATATCTGCACCTGAGTGGTCGAAGTATCTCGTGAGATATGCCTGCATAGCACAGGTATGTACAAAGACAAAATACACACAACCAAACTACACTTTAGGAAAGGACACTCCTGTTACTTGAGACCTGATCTTCAGAACTGGTACAGAACAGCCTCGACAGCAATAAGCATTTGTTCTTTGATCACCTGCATCCAGAGCCCAGAGGAAGACTTTCCTATTTTTGACCTAACATTGGAGAAGTTTGAGGATAATGCCTGTCATGACATCATAAATTGACAGTGCTTTCTGGTGTAGGAAGCAGGAGGGCTTCTGGGACAAGCAAAGGCTCGCTTCCACGTCCTGTGCCTGTGGTCAGTTTTGCAGTATGAAAAATGCTTACAGTGAAGGGGGATGTTCATTCCATTTGCTTCCTTTCTCTAGTTCATGGTCTGTAGTTACCAATGAAGAATAGGATATATACAGCAGCTGCGTGTGGCTGCTGAGAAAATTTTAAATTAACAAACAGTTTTTGTTGAAACTTGCAAAAACTACATATAGTACTAGTTTCTAAAACTAAAAAAATAGATGGAAATTGAAGGTAAGAATTGAAGATAGTTATGGTCCTATTGAAAAGTAATGACTTAAAGAAAAATGACTCAATGAAAAATAAATGAAAATACAATACTTTAAGCAGTCTATTTTAATTTTCTAAAAGTTTAACAATATAAAAATTTTGCAATAGCTGACAGAATATTTTATAAGACTATTGTTTTTTGGACAACATGAAAATAATTTCAATAAAATTTGACAAATAATAATGATAATTAATTTAAATATATATTTTTTCTTTAATTAAATCACTCTCAGTAATATCTGTTTAACTATGTTAAATCATTATTATAATGACTACATAATTATAATGATTAGAGTTTCTGGAGCAAAGTCAAAAAATAACCATGTAAAATATAGAGTAGCTTCTTATTTTGTTTATTTATATTTCTATCATACATTCAAGCATTACCAGTTAGCCAGGATACATCTTTGGTTACATTTTGTGTGTGTGTATGTATATATTTTGATATACGTACATATACTGACATATATATGCATATATATGTATATATATGTGTGTATGCAGTTTTGCTTTTGTGTTATCCTTTTTAAACTTTTAATTGATTCTTTGTGAATTTCATATCACATCATGCACCCCAATGCCACTCATCTCCCTGTTCCTTCATATCCACTTTCTGCCTTTACAACCTCCTCCACAAAAGAAAATAAAAAACGAAACTAAACCACCACCACTACCACCACCACCACCACCACCACCACCACCACCATCATCAGAAAAACCATCTCATCATGGAAGCTGTAGTGTCTCACAGTATACCCTTTTTTCTAAACATTTTTACTTGCAAATGTTCATTTATACAGTGATTTGTTGGTCTGGTTTGAGGGCTCTGGCTTCTGCTACTGGATCGTCACTGGAACTCCTCTTGGATAGCCTGTTGATGTCCTGTATCAACATGGAGATGATGCAGCTTTGGCTCTGCAGGACTTGCCCCTTTACATGCTCTAGCATAGGGTAGTTCATGGGGTAACTCCAGCAGTTCATGAGGTAGAGGTTGGGGTGGGTCAATTCAAAGCCCTGGATCTGGTCCTGAAAGGTATCTGAACTGGTGAGCTTACTGAATTTTTTTCTGGCATGCTTGGGGCCAGTTCCTGTTACCAGGGCCAAAGTGCAGCACCCACTCTCCTGAGTGTTGCAGCCAGTGAGGGACATGGCCAGTTTTTCCACTCTCAAGTCTCCAGGTCAAGCTCTTTCATCTGCCTGGCATAGATAGTGAGGGATGAGGGAGGAGGGCATCTCTCCCTTGCTGACACCCCTGCACAGCAGATAACACGTAGGGCTGGCTCTCCCATGCTCACACCCTAAGGTTACCTCACTCAGAACCCACACCTCCAGGGCTGTGTTACCCAGGTGAGGTACAGGACCTGCTCTCTGGACCCTCTCTCTTCAACCTTTGAGGGTCAAGGACAACTCTCCCATTCTGATGACCTCAGGCCAGCTCTTCTGCCTGTCATAGATGACAAGGGGCAATCTCTTACTTGCCCATGTCACTGCACAGCAGACAAGTGACAGGGCCAGATCTCCCATGCTCACACTCTCAGGTCATCTTTACCACACCCATGTCACCAGGGTCAGCTCTACTGTGCAGCTCAGGCTAGATGCAGGGCTCACTCTTCCTAATGCTGCGGCTGATGAGGGATGGGGCCAGCTTTCCTGTTGTTGCCATGGCTACAATTCTACACATGGCTCTCAGCAGCAATACAGGCTGGGACTTCAACATGGCCTCAGATTGCAGGGCAGGCTACTCACATCAGCCTATACTGCTCCACCCTCACATCTCCAGTTCTGCCTCTCTACAGAATACTCAAAATTTCCACTTCTTTTTCTTTCCCATCTCTTCATAACATTCTTTTTTTTCCTCTCTATCACATTCTTGAACATTATAATGGCTCCTACTGCAGGCTGACCATCTGGTGGGCACCACTAGGCCTCCCCTTTCATATATTTTTAAAGATTTATCTTATTTGTATTTATTTATATGTATGTGTGTGTCATTTATATCCTCCACCAATTCCATATACCACCATCAAATTGTGAATCCATCATTGATATCCAACCCTTGATAATCCAGTCCCTTCCCTAAGCTGAGAACCAACCCTTTAATCAAAGACTTTGGGTCTTCAGTGAAAGAGCCTTTGGGGCACAGTTAGCATTAAAAACATAACAATTATTCAATTTATTTCCATGATAAAAAGAAATCAACCTCTTCAATATGTAAATAATCTTATAACCTTAAATGAATGCTGGCCGATGTTACTAACTATACCTTTGAAGGGTAAGTCTTGCCTCCAGCATCTCTGTGTTCATGGCCACCATAAACTGAATAGCTTTCTTTCACCATTATCTTTGGTCATGATGCCTTCCCATACCATAGACCCTGAAACCACAGAGGCAGTCAACCAAGGACTAAAACCATGAACTTGTAGCTTGTTGTAGCTTTATTTTAAAATCTTTTCCTTTCCGATGTTTGTTCTTAAGAAAAGGAAAGAAGGCATTTCAGATTTGGAAAAGCTAAGAGATGATTGCATTTTTTCTTTATACATTTGATAAAATATCACTGGACTTTTAGGCTGGAGTTGTTGGTAGGAAGAATAGAAGTTAAAGGGAACAGTAACCATAGGAGATAGTAAGAACTAAAAAATGGCAACACCAGTGAAGATAATAATGCTATTGTAATTTTATATTATTATATAAGTTCTATATGAGTCAAAATGTGAAATATGTTATCTTGTACATTGATTAAAATAGTTAAAAGGAGCCCTCAAGCTACACTTTAGTATTAGATACAGGACTAGATGATGTAAGAGGAAGCTGAAAGTAAAAAAGAATTAGAAGATGTGTGAAAAAATCTGCAGATTTTGCTCATCATCATTGGAGACTTCCCTATTGCATCTTCTTAGAATTCTATATCTATATCTATATTTATCTCTATATCTATACCTATATCTATATCTACATATCTATCTATATATCTATCTTTATCCTCATCATCTTTTCTATCACAGTCATCTGCATCTTATCTCTAATTCTAAACCTATAATTAAGTCTGTTTGTCTACCTATCTGTCTACATAATATACAGACATACTTATAAACTAATGTGCCAATAAGTATCTGTGCAGTTGCATACTAACTAGTGAGCAGGCCACCAGGTCTTATTCTAGTTTCGTTCTATCGCTGTGACAAACACTGACTAAAAACAAGTCAGGAAAGGAAAGTGTTTATATATCTTATGCTTCAGGGCTCAGTCTATTGTTCATGGAAATCAGTCTATGAATTCAAAGAGGAACTTGGAGCAGAAACTATTGAGGGATGCTGCTTGGTCAGTCCAATCTAGGGAATCAGTCACTTGAGACTTCCTTTTCAGATGACTTGTAGGCTGGGTCAAATTGACAGATTTCTTTTTACATAGATAGTGTGATGATGTTTGGCTTTTTGTGGGCAATGATAGGCAATATTATTGAAATATTCTGGAAAATTTCAATTGTTGACCAATGCTGTCCACTTCAAATGCTCCAGTGAGAGATTAATAAATATTTTCACACACAATTTTACACTTCTCAGCTAGTGTGGGGGGCTTTAGAGCTTAGTGCTGACTTGAATACTCAAGTACAATCAGCATAGTCCAAAATAGCAATCTTAAGTATGTTGGTCCACTTCTGGCTTAACACCTGGAAGCATCATCGGTGCCATTTTATCAACCTCAACTTCAATGCCTTTGAGAGTTTGTGTACCGTATCCCTTCTCCTATACAGTTTTCACTCCCGAAGTGTATCGTATTATTTCTTAGGTGGGTATTTTGCTTTTTCTACTTTCAATCTCTGTTTAGGAGTTTGAAGGAGCAAGTATCCTAGGTTTTGGGCTAATTATCCACTTATCAGTGAGTACATATTGTGTGAGTTCCTTTGTGAATGCGTTACCTCACTCAGGATGATGCTCTCCAGGTCCATCCATTTGGCTAGGAATTTCATAAATTCATTCTTTTTAATAGCTGAGTAGTACTCCATTGTGTAGATGTACCACATTTTCTGTATCCATTCCTCTGTTGAGGGGCATCTGGGTTCTTTCCAGCTTCTGGCTATTATAAATAAGGTTGCTATGAACATAGTGGAGCATGTGTCCTTCTTACCAGTTGGGGCATCTTCTGGATATATGCCCAGGAGAGGTATTGCTGGATCCTCTGGTAGTACTATGTCCAAATTTCTGAGGAACCGCCAGACTGATTTCCAGAGTGGTTGTACAAGCCTGCAATCCCACCAACAATGGAGGAGTGTTCCTCTTTCTCCACATCCACACCAGCATCTGCTGTCACCTGAATTTTTGATCTTAGCCATTCTGACTGGTGTGAGACGGAATCTCAGGGTTGTTTTGATTTGCATTTCCCTGATGATTAAGGATGTTGAACATTTTTTCAGGTGCTTCTCTGCCATTCGGTATTCCTCAGGTGAGAATTCTTTGTTCAGTTCTGAGCCCCATTTTTTAATGGGGTTATTTGATTTTCTGAAGTCCACCTTCTTGAGTTCTTTATATATGTTGGATATTAGTCGCTAAACACATGAAACTCAAGAAAAATGAAGACTGAAGTGTGGACACTATGCCCCTCCTTAGAAGTGGGAACAAAACACCCATGGAAGGAGTTACAGAGACAAAGTTTGGAGCTGAGATGAAAGGATGGACCATGTAGAGACTGCCATATCCAGGGATCCACCCCATAATCAGCATCCAAACGCTGACACCATTGCATACACTAGCAAGATTTTATCGAAAGGACTCAGATGTAGCTGTCTCTTGTGAGACTATGCCGGGGCCTAGCAAACACAGAAGTGGATGCTCACAGTCAGCTAATGGATGGATCACAGGGCTCCCAATGGAGGAGCTAGAGAAAGTAGCCAAGGAGCTAAAGGGATCTGCAACCCTATAGGTGGAACAACATTATGAACTAACCAGTACCCCGGAGCTCTTGACTCTAGCTGCATATGTATCAAAAGATGGCCTAGTCGGCCATCACTGGAAAGAGAGGCCCATTGGACACGCAAACTTTATATGCCCCAGTACAGGGGAATGCCAGGGCCAAAAAGGGGGAGTGGGTGGATAGGGGAATGGGGGTGTGTGGGTATGGGGGACTTTAGGTATAGCATTGGAAATGTAAATGAGCTAAATACCTAATAAAAAATGGAAAAAAAAGGAAAATGTTTGGTACCTGAAAAGTACATATATGTCATTTTCATAAACTACAAACATTAAATTAAGAAAACATCATTTACATTAAATGATTTATAAGCAAGGTAACTGTCGTGTGAAATCATGGAAATGACCTAAGGAAAAAAAATAAATCAGACTTTAAAGGAAAAAAAAAAAAAAGAAGGAGCAAGTATTAAATTCAGTAGGTTTTCTGTGCTGACCAGATCACAGAGATACAATAAATGAGAGTATGTCATTTGAGATGGAGGGTACATGGTGGCATAAGTGAGACATGTCTCCTATATGTTAATTTATTGGCCCTTGTTTTGTGGTGCTGTTTGGAGATAATGAGGAGTTCTAAGGAGTTACAGACCGGCTGGAGGGAGTTCACCACTGGGGGCAGATTTTAGACAATTTATAGCCTTGTCATACTTTCTACTTGTGTTTCTTCTTCTTGTGCATAGATGAAATGTGATCAGACATCTTGTTCCCAGTACCGTGCTCTGTGACAATAGACTCTGGAACCACAAACCCATGTAAACTATTTCTTCTTTAACCTGCTTTTGTCATGATATTTTGTCACAACAATAGGAAAGAAACTGGGAGCAGGGTACGTGAGGCTATGAAGAATCTGGGACTGTCAGCTTTTTATTTTTTTATATTTTGAATGTGGTAAACTTTGGAAATTGTGTAGAAAGCTTTGAGCAAAGTTTAACAGACCATACTGGTAGAGTCTTGAAAGACAGTAGTTATGAGAATAATCTAGAGAACAGAGGCCTTGCTCCTGGGGTTTCAGAGAGAGCGATCAAAGACTATATCTAGGAATGGGCTGGGGGTTATTCATATAATATTTTGATAAAGTTTTTTTTCCTATGTTCTGCATGTGTCCTAAGGCTAAGTTAAGAATTGTTAGACTGATTTTCTTGTCAGAGAAAGTTCTTTAAGACAGCATAAGATTCAAAACAGCATAGCGCTGAGTTTGTGGAGTGGTTGTTAGCATCTGCTCTTATGCATGTTTACAGTGAAAACAAGCAACAGGTGGTCAGGAATGAAAACCTTACAGTGTGGAGTGGGAAAAAACTCACCAGAAGTTACTGTTACAGCAAAGTCCTGTGCTGCACCTGAGGCTCTAAGTGTGGAGAACATTAGTACCCTTTAAGAGAAGCCTTCTGCTTTGTACTGGACAGATTAAAGAGGCCACTCTCAGCTAAACATCCAATCTGTGAAAGACAGCCTAGTGCATTCCTTGCTCCTAGAAAGCAATTGCTTCAGCACACAAAAGCTGCTGCATCTATGGTGTAATACTGAAATACATGTATCCCATGCTCATAGCTGAACAAGGCAGTGTTGCCCACAGGAAGCTGGTTTGGGCAACAAAAATATGCAAAATTGGTCTGGAAGGTGTCAAAAACTCTCCCTCTATAGTTTTAGAGAATGGCTTAGACCAGGCAAGTCACAGTGGCTGTGAGAGGTCCTGAGGGGCCCTCACATGAAACTGTAGAGGTGAAGCCTATGTCATAGGGAAGAGCTCCAGATGTTTGCAGATGCTAGAACAGTGAAAAACTGGAGGTGCAGGGCCAACTATGACCTCAAAGGCAAGATCTAGATTCTAGATCTAGATTTTGCTGGGTATAGTAGCTTGGGTTGGCATTTGTGTTCTCTTAGTGTCTGTATACCATCTGTCCAGAATCTTCTGGCTTTCATAGTCTCTGGTGAAAAGTCTGGTGTAATTCTGATATCCCTGCCTTTATATGTTACTTAACCTTTATCCCTTACTGCTTTTAATATTCTGTCTTTATTTATTGCATTTGTTGTTCTGATTATGTGTCGGGAGGAATTTCTTTTCTGGTCAAGTCTATTTGGAGTTCTGAGGGCTTCTTGTATGTTCATGAGCATCTCTCTTTTTAGGTTATGGAAGTTTTCTTCTATAATTTTGTTGAAGATATTTATTGGCCCTTTAAGTTGAAAGTCTTCATTCTCATCTACTCCTATTATCCGTAGGTTTGATCCTCTCATTGTGTCCTGGATTTCCTGGATGTTTTGAGTTAGTATCTTTTTTGCATTTTGAATTTTCTTTGATTTTTGTGTCCATGTTTTCTATGAAACCTTCTGCACCTGAGATTCTGTCTTCCATCTCTTCTATTCTGTTGCTGATGCTCACAGTTATTGTTTCTGATTTCTTTCCTAGGACTTCTATCTCTAGAGTTGTCTCCCTTTGTGATTTTTTTATTGTTTCTACTTCCATTTTTAGATCCTGGATGGTTTTGTTCAATTCTTTCACCTGTTTGGTAGTTTTTTTCCTCTAATTCTCTAAGGGATTTTTGTGTTTACTGTTTAAGGGCTTCCAGCTGTTTACCTGTGTTCTCCTGTATTTCTTTAAGGGAGCTATTTATTTCCTTCTTAAAGTCCTCCATCATCATCATGAGATGTGACTTTGGATCCGTATCTTGCTTTTCTGGTGTGATAGTGTATCCAGGACTTACTATGGTGGGAGAGTTTAGTCTTGATGATGCCAAGTAACCTTGGTTTCTGTTGCTTCTGTTCTTTATCTTGCCTCTTGCCATTTGATTTTCTCAAGAGCTCTCTGCCCTCAATATATCTGATTGGAGCCCGTCCTTCCTATAATCCAAGTTCATTCATGAATTCTCAGAGTCCAGCTTTCTCTGGGATCCTGTATCCTGTGAACCTGAGATTCTGGGTGTATCAGAGTTCTTGGCAGTCAAGCTTCCTCTGATACCCTGAGATCCTGGTGTGACCAAGCTTTTTGTATCCTTGATCATGAAATGCTAAGATCTTGGGCGTGACACAGCATCTGGATGTGGTGTCTCCTCTGGGGACTGTGGGGCTGTCTTGTGTGTTCAAAACCAAGGTATACCATCACTGATCAGAAGGAATCCGAGCTGCTGGTCAGGCAGGGCTCCTGTGTCCTTGCTCTTGCTGTCACAGTCCCATCATGATTGGCTTGAAACAGATGTTGTGTTCCACTCACCAATAAGTCCTAAGTGTGCCTGAGTTCTGGAGAGTCTTCTGGGTACCTTGGAACCATCCGCTGAGTTCACACCCAAGGTGGCTCAGAGCTGGTGCAGCATGTAAGTTTTAAATAATAACTATTTTGTATTTGAAGAAGTCAAGGAAATTTTTACAGGTTTATCTTTACTTTCAATTACGTGTACTGAGCATTCTAAATATCTGTCCTTATTCCCGAGGGTACTTGATAATCCTCACCTGCATCAAGGAAACTTCTCTTTTCAACAGATGGAGACTATTACAGAAAATGAAAATCAAGCAAAATGCAGAGCAGTATAGTTTTGCCCCAGTGTATACATTTATGTCACAACTCTTGCATCCAAGATTCAGGAATAAACGTGGAAGAATGGGTTGAAAAAATTGTAGGAACCAGAGGATGGGGCATTTGCTGTGACACCGAGTCTTCTAGCATGACTGCCTAAATATGAGCTGAACTTGAATAGCAGCAATAGCAGAGCAATGTGGATGGGGAAAGGCCAAAAGACCTCAACCCTACACAAAGAACTACAGGCAGCTAAGGAAGTTTGAGGGCAGGAGAAATAGTCTTCCTCAAGGAAGAACACAATAATTGATTATCCAATACCAATGTTCAAACTTGAACACATACACACACACACACACACACACACACACACACAAAGTAGCATTATAAAGACTGAGTAGGTTATACTTATTTAGGAATATATATATATATATATATATACACACACACACACACATATATATTTGCGTGTGTGTGTCGTGTGATGTATGTGTGTAGAAGAGGGAAATGTTATATTTTAATCTTAAAAAATAAAATAAATAATTTCAAAAGATGTATTTTTATTCTAAATTCTGTATCTGTGTGTCTTTATGTGAGTGTGTACATATGGGGGTGTCCAATTTTCTGTATTTGGAGGTACAGGCTGTTTTGAGCTATCACATGTGTTCTGTTAATGGAATCTAGGTCCTTTGCAAGAGTAGAAAATGCTCTCAATACTGAAGCACCTCTTCAGCTTTGCAGTTTGTTTTCCTTTAATGGATTTTGTTTTATGTTCCTGGGGATTACAGGTATGAAATTGTCTTATGTCTAAGGAAACACTTTGTACTTTTGAATAGTGTTATGACTGGTGACTTTTAAAGTTGGACTGGATGTATGTTGTGTCATGAGATGGCCATGAGCCTATTGGATTCAGAGGCTGAGTGTGAGGATTAAATCAGACAAATCTCTGTATGCTTCCGTTAGTGAACACTTCAACACTAGTGGCATTTTACAGGGAGATTATGGAACTGGTAGGAGGTGGAGCCTTGCTGGCCTTCTGGAGTAGGTGTATGGCTAACAAAGAGGGAGGAATGCCCTAAGCAAATGATGAGTAGCCGTTCCTTTGGAAGAATGAAAATTGTAAGGAAGCAATTCCCACAGCAATTTATAGGGAGAAATATATTTGGGAGGGTTGCAAATATCTCCTGAGACACATTAAACTTGAGTTTGAGGACATCTGCTTGGGTGATATGTACTTTATGTGCCAGGCATTAAGTAACTTTGTATGATCATTGGCAGTGGGATGTAAATTCATGTCTGTTTTTATGCTACAGGGAAAATGACAGAGGACTTTGTCCAACGTTCTCTTACAAAACAGGGTGAGGTGTTGGTGGGACATGTTGGCAGAAGCAAGCCAGATAGTCACGGGACTAGAGTAACTGGCAGGTTTTATGCTTAGAAGTGTGTGGCGCTTCAAGTCAAAAAGTGAAAAAGCCAAGAGAGAGGAGAGGGAAGGCACAGACAGAAAGCTCATTCAATGGTGAGTGGTAAGCTTATTCCTGTAAATGGGTTTCCTACTGAAGGACTTCCTGCTGGCAAGCTTATGCTTTGATTTAACTGACACCTAAAGGAAACTTACAGTCTCCATCTAAGGGGAAGAGTCTCACCATCACACTGGGAGAAACAGAGCATCCCTGTCACCTGGGACAGGCAGAGGTAGTTTCAGGTGATCTTGGCATGGCTATAAGGAGTTTGTGTTTTCTGTTGGTAGATGGAAGACCAGACTAGGAAGGACTCAGCGCTACCCATCACTGTGCCATTTCATATCTCTGCAAGTATAAAGCACATAGAAATTTGCACTGGCTGATTTTGAGTCAAACTTGAGTCAGCGGAAAGCAAGGAGCCTTGGATGAGGAAATGCTTCCATGAGGTCCAGTGCTAAGGCATTTTCTCAATTACTATCAATGGCAGAGTGCCCAGACTATTGTAGGTAGTGTCATCCCTGGGCTGCTGGTCCTGTGTTCTATAGGAAAGTAGGTGAAGCTAGCCAGTAAGCAGGAACCCTTTGTGGCCTCTGCATCTGCTTCTCCCTCCAGGATCCTGCTCCATTTGAGTTCCTGTATTGACATCATTCAGTGGTAAACAGCAACATAGAAGTGTAATCTAAATAAACTCTGTCCTCCCCAACTTGCTTTTGGGTCATGGTGTTTTGTTGCAACAATAAAAGCTCTAACTAATACAAAAGTCTAATCTGATAAATCTCAATTTTCACTACAATGATTTTGCCAGCTTTACAATCCTTTTATATGCACTGTGTTTCCCTATCATTCAGTTCATGTTGCATCAGCTCCTAGCTTATTAGGATGAAGATCTTAGTCTTGGGCTGAAAAGTGGGCTCAGTACATAAAATGCTTGCTGTGTAAGCATAAAAAGTCACCGTTGAATCTCCATTAAAGTGGATACACATTAAAAATGTCAGGAAGGCCGGTGTCCTCCCTATGATCCCAGAGCTCAGGATGCAGAGATGGAGGATCTCTAGGGTAAACTGGCTAGATAGTTTACCTGAATTATTGAAGCGAGTGAGAGACCCTGCCTCCATAAATAAGATGAGAGAGATAGAGGAGGAAAGCATCCAACTTTGACCTTTTGCCTTTGTACATGTGCCTACACATACACAAGCATGTAACATGCATGCACACCAAATATACATATGCAAAGAAAAGTCTCACGTGCCTACACATGCACAAGCATGTAACACACATGCACAAGCATGTAACACACATGCACAAGCATGTAACACACATGCACAAGCATGTAACACACATGCACAAGCATGTAACATACATGCACATCAAATATACCAAGAGAAGAAGGTCTTGATCTTTGTCATTTCTCTTTACATACTTTAGTCCAATTCTCATCTCAGTCTCATCTCATGCAACAAGCTGCCTCCAGTAACTAGCTCTGGCCAGAAGGTCTTAAAGTTTTTGTGAGAGAACTACTCCCTGCAGTACTGCTGGGTAGATTTCCAGTCTCACTCAGTTTCCCTTCAACCCACATCAAAATGATAGAAATAAAACCAGAAATTCACTGGAAATGCATGTTATTACAAAGGCACTGTAGGTAGTGGGGAGCCCCTGTGGACAAACCAGATACCCAGGTTTATTGTTCTAGGAGTTCTGGGAAACAAACCTTATGATATCCATGTCAATGTATTTCTTCCTGCTGTAACAGAACACCAATAGGCTGGATAATATATAAAGAACAAAAGTCTCTTTTGTTTATAGACACAGAAGCTGTGAAGTTCCCCAATCAAGAGACTGCATATAGCATAGGACCTTTTAAAAAATGAGATAAATACACAGAAGGTAGAACACAGCATGAAATCATGAAAGGGTGGGAAAGAGTGAAGGAGACTAGAGGGAGAAAAAAGAAAGAGAGAAAGAGGAAAGGAGCTGGACTTTTGAGATAAGTAAGCTGTAGAATCAGCATCAAAATAGCAGTTCCCTGCATGTTCAGAGCATGCCTCACCCTCTAGTTACCACCTAATGCCATCAGAGTGCAACTACAGTTCATGCTTTATTCCATAGTTGTTTTTATTCATCTGTTTTCTTATTTAATTACTATCTATTGGTGTGTGTGTGTGTGTGTGTGTGTGTGTGTGTGTGTGTGTGTGTTACATGAGTGCAACTGCAGTGGCTCAAAGGTCAGAGTACATTTAGCCTTTCTTTCTATCATGTGGTTTCAGAGATAAAACTCAGGTCAACAGACTTAGGGCAGCAAGTGCCTTTCTCCACTGAGCCATCCTGCTGCTCTGACAATGACATTTCGACAGAAGTTTCCAGGCAACATTTTAAACACATCCATATTTAGTGGCCAGCTGGGCTAAGAGAGATTTTTCTGTCTAAGTAGATGGCAATACCCGAAGTAATCAGAATCTGCAGATGGGTGACATGATCGAAGGAAGAAGAGCCCCAATCAAAGGCTTTTCAAGTAGACAAAGCAAAGTGAACAAGGTTTAAACAACACAAAACCACATTTGAACAACAAATATTGACAAGGGCTAATTAGTCCAATGATGGCAGCAGAAACAACCACAACATATCTGATGCTTAAACATGATTAGATCATGATTAGGCCATGAGGGTAAATATTCCTGAGTATCTGTAAGCAAGATGATTCCTCTTTACAGCTCAGAAATGTGAAACAAGTTGCCCAAGGGTTTCAAAGCTATGACAGAATCCGGATCTAGACAGAGATGGGCTTTCATGATGGGCTGCTTTCCTTCTATCAATGTCTTTCTTTCTAACAAATGTGTTACATTTTCTCATTATCTTCTATTTCCAAGTCAGAAAACTGAGGCTGCCTTATCTCCTAGAGCTGGGATGGACTTCTGGCATGCATTGTTAGTCTGTTAGTCTTCATAATAAGAGATAAATGTTGGTACAATCTAATAACAAAAGCATGGTTAGAGTAGAAATAACGTCTTGAAAAAAAAATAAGATTTATTATTTTGGGGACCAGAAAAACACAGCCCTGGTTTGTAGCTCTAGTTTATCGTTTATTAGTTATATGCCCTTGGGCAAGTACGATAAACTCTCTGTTCCTCAGTTTCATTATCTATAAAGTGTGGAAAATAATATCAGCTTCTATACCTCATAAAGCTCCAGAAGAAGAAAATGCAGCAGTGTCTCTGACTGCTTTGAACCAGGAAGAGTTATGCAAATACCCGCTTTGGGTTTTCTTATTATTTTGAAAAGACAACTGCTACAGAGATACTCAATAACCTGAAAACAGGGCTGTAAAAAGGTTATTTTATGCTTACATGAATGGAAATTATTCAGAAACATGATTTTAAAAAGCAAAGGAGATAGAAGTTTGACTTTGCAATTAAAATGAAATTTAAACATACCTAAAAGCCCAGCGTAAGAAGATAACATATGGTCTTTTGCAGAGGTGTCCCCTAAAGAGTCTTAGGCCTTTTATTCCTTCAATTAAAGAAAAAGAGAGCAAGCTTGTGCACAAGGCAACATGTTAGTGTAAGGCATAGACAGACCTCTCACTTGAAAAGCTTAAAATGTATTTTTTAGAGTGTATTCGTTTGTGCTCTAAAATGAGTGTGTATTCATTTGTTTATTTAACTGTGAATCTATCCACTCAAACTGTTACAAATGTAAAGCATTTCCAAAAGAAAAGGGTGAAAGAAAGTATAATAAAAGAAACATTAACTGAGAACAAATTTATATAGCAGAATTTTTAAAGAATGTAACTCCAAGTGAATTTTAAATACTAATTTGGTGAATTGTTTCCTTTAAAAATATAAAGTCAGGGTGGGCAAGAGAATCACTGCCAAGTCTAACCATCTGGGTTCACTTCCCTGAATGTACGTGGTGAAAGCACAGATTTCTGCAAGTTGTCTTTACAGATACACACACACACACACACACACACACACACACACACCTAGCTAAAGAAATGTAAATCTTTATTTAGATGATAAAAATCTCTCCTCTTGGTTTGATGATATTCCCAAATGCTGGGAAAAATACCGACCTTTTCCCTTGTTCAGTTTTATTTCTGTACTTGTGATAGAGAATGACATGGGTAATAAACTGACAATTTACTTGATAAAAATCTTATGGACATTTTTGCCTTCAGATTCTTTTAAAATTAGAGCAATCACTTCTATATATTAAAGAAATTTATGTGGTAAAGTATATGAACACACAGAATGAATAATCTATACAAAATTGATCATACATGCCATCTTTTGACATTGTGTCCCTAGTGGGCCAATTTCTGAGTAATATACCATTCAGATAACAGACTTGCAAAGAAATTGTCACCATCTCTAGAAGATAAGAAAGAGACTTATGGTTTTCAGAATAGCTTATTAATATTCCAAGTTGCCTTTTCTTTATGCAGCTGAGGTTGTCCTTGAACTCCTGACTTTTTTGCTTCAAATTCTCTACTAAGGGATTAACAAGTGTGTATCATCACACAAGGCTTCCTTCTTGTTCTTTAAAACTCCCATCCCTATGACACTCATCCCACAAACTGTTCTAAGAAATAAGTGAGATTTATTGAGCTGTCTTATTGTAAGTACCTAATAAATAGGAACTATTTTCAATGTTAGCTTTGAGACTGAATCACCTCATTCATGATTTTTTGTTCCATCTCTCTCTTGCCTCATCTCTAAATACAGGTTTCCTTTCCACCTGATTTTTCTTGAACCATTTTGCTTTCATTCCCCACCTTCATGTCCCTGAGCACTGTGGGGTCCAGTCCCCCTTGTTTCTGCACCATGTTTCTCTCTACAGTCCATCTACAGCATTGTGTCTAAGGCTTTGACCTTTGCTTTTAGTTCTGTAGTTTTGAAATCTAAAATCAGAGCATGGCATCTTGAGAATTGTCTCTAGAAGGCTGAAGGGATACTAAGCCCTAGTAGATAAAGCCAGGACCTTCTTCAGTAAGTATGAGAAATGTGTAGAATTCACACTCCACACTAACACAGGATCAGGACGTTGAAGTTAATTTTTTTTTCTGAGCTAAGGGCAAGAGAGCAGGACATTTGTGAAATGCATTTTGAATAGCAGAAACTTAACCATCCCATAAACAAATCTGGCTGGCATTATTGCCATCACACACGATTCAGAGAAGGGAGGCATGTGACAATGAAACTTGAATCTGGGTAGCAACTCAATCTAATTTCATCAAAGACCTCAACATAAAACCAGATACACAGAATCTGATGGAAGAGAAAATAGGGAATAGCCTTGAACTCATTGGCACAGGAGACGACTTTCTGAACAGAACACAGTTATCATAGGAATTAAGATTAACAATGAATAAACTTCATGTTATTAGAACAAAGGAGCAGCCTACAAAAAGGGAAAAGATTTTTCACCAACTAGATATCTTATAGAAGGCTAATACCAAATTATATAAAAGACTCAAGAAACTAGTTATGAAGAAAACAAACAACACAATTAAAAATGGGGTACAGATCCAAACAGAGAATTCTAGATTAAAGGGAACTCAAATGGCAGAGAAACACTCAAAGAGATGTTAAACATTCTTAGCCAGTCATCAGGGGTATGCAAATCAAAATTTCATCTTACACCTGTCGGAATGGATAAGATGAACAAAATAATTGACAGATCCTGTTGGAGAGGATATAGAGTAAGAGGAACACTCAACCATTTTTGGTTGGAGTGTATTGTACAGCTATTACGGAAATCACTATGGCAGTTCCCCAGGAAGCTGGGACTTGATTCACCCCAAGATCCAGCTATACGACTCTTGGGCATATACATAAATAACGTTTTCTTCTGCCACAAAGGCACTCACTCAACCATGTTCATTGCTGTTCAGTTCATAACAGCTGGATGTTGGAAATAACCTGTCTGTCTCTCAACAAAAGAACTGATAAAGTAAACGCAGTACATTTACACCATAGAATATTACTCAGATGTTTAAAAAGACGACATCATGAAATTTCTAGGAACTAGAAAAAAATTATTTTGAGTGAGGAATCCAGACTCAGAAAGACAAATAAGTATTCACTTATATGTGGATATAAGCTGTGACATTAGTAATAACCAATCTACAGTTTATAGAATCTCAGAGTAAGGAGTTGGAGTTAACAGATAGAGCTCATTGGAAAGGGGAAATAGTACTCTCTCCCCACCATCTTTCCCATCTGCTGAGATTCTTCCTGTTCCCATCCCCATCCACTCCCAGTCCACTCAGAAAGACAACTGGAATGGGAAGGAGGATGATGTGACCACCTACTACAGTAGGCACTCCTTGGAATCTACAAGTGTTACCCTAGCAAAGTCTCCTAATACCTGGGGACTTGGAGCCCTAACTGGCCACCTTCTCTAAGCAGACAAGTCTTCTAGCAGTGGGACTGTGACATTAATCTACCACAAAACCTTAAACCTACAATCTGTCTTGCCTGAAAGATCTACTGTGGCCATGGTGGCACAGAACTTGTGGGAGTGGCCAACCCATGACTAGTCCTACTTGTGGCCATGAGAGACCCTGTGCCTAAAAGTGACTGGATGGCCAGTAACCAGAAGTTTGACTAAATGCACTTTGCTTTATAATTTAGCTATAGGCCTATGGGTGCCATGAAAGGTAATGTGGTAGTTTGAATAAAAATGGCTCCATAGGCTCCCAGGGACTGGCACTATTGGGAGATGTGACCTTGTTGGAACAGGTATGGCATTGTTAGAGTTAGTTTGTCACTGAGAGTGTGGTCTGAGGTTCAGAAGTTCAAACCTGGCCTAATATGCCTCATTCCATTCCTTCTGTGAGGGAATTCTCAACTTCTTCTCCAGCACCATGTCTGCCTGCATGCTGCCATGCTTCTCACCATGGTGATCATGGACTGAACCACTGAAACTAAGCTATCCCCAATTCAATATTTTCCTTTGTAAGAGTTGCTTTGGTCATGGTGTCTTCATGGCAATAAAACCACCATGAAGGCACAGAGGGTGGCTTGTTTGACTTACAATAGATTCTGGTGGAGAAAATGGTGGCCCAAGCATGGGCATCTGGTTCCATTCTATCATCTGTGGAGAGCAGATAAAATGAGAGGCTGGGCTATGCCTGCTTTAGGTGATCTACTTCCTTCAGCAGGATGCTACCTCCTAAATACCTCCCAAGCTTCAAAACAGCAGCAACAGCAAGAGCCTGAGTTTCAAACATATGGACTTACATGTGACATTCCACTCCAATTAGGATGTGCAAATGTATATTTCTTATAAGCCACCATGTTTCAATATCTAAAATATCATAAATTTGTCTTGGCAGAGAAAAGCTTAAAATTCAAATTCCAACTTCTCTTAATAATCTTTCATGATAGTCAGTATAGTAAGTGTCTTTGGCTGGAAGACTGACATGTAGCTTGTGATAGTGAAGTCTTTAGAACTAAGATTTCTTTCTCCTTGTTCTATTATATTTTTATTATTTAAGATAATATTATATATTATTATATATTTAAAAATTAAATTTAAATATATTTTGATCATATTCTCCCCTACCCCCAGTCCTTTTAAATTCTCTACCACTCCCTACCCACCAAACTTGAAGTTTTCTCAAAAAACAAACAAAATCCCACTACAACAACAAAACCAAGAAAAGAAATCCCTCACCCTCAAAATGAAACAAAACAAAACAGAAATAAAAACCATCAAACTGTAACCAAATAAAAGTACAAAATTGTTCATCTTATATTGGTAAATTATTCCTAAATATGAGGCCTGTCCTAGAGAAGGTGATATACCAGTGTCACTATATTGAAAAAATATTTTCCCTCTCCCAGCAGGAATAAATAACAGTTGAGTCGGTAAATTTTACTCTAGTGGCTAGGTTTTCATCCATCCATCCACCCATCCATCCATTCATCTATCCATCCATCCATCCATCCATCCATCCACCCATCCATCATCCATCATCCATCCAGTCATCAATTTTAAAATTTTAGTCCTTTCAGCTTTGTTGAATGCATCACATTTCTTTCTCTTGGGATGGTTCCACTCCGTTAGCAGCTTTCCAAGGCAGGTATCTTATGGCTCCCAGAAAATCCAATTTTACCTTCATAGCTTCACACAATGGCCTCCATATGCCTCCACACAAAGAGACCCCTGACATACACTAAGCTTCAGAGGTTTTCCACAGTTTTAAAGGGAGATACCATAACCCCTTTCTTCTGTCGACTCTTAAAGTGAGAACAATGTGGCCAAAGATGCCAAGTTCTGCTGCATGCCAGGGCTGAAACATGGCCCCCTCCTTCAATTATATCCTCACCAATGTTCTGTTTTAGTTGATTTCCTTCATTGCCTAAGTGTGGGTGTCCTGAAACTTGACCTGCAGACCAGGTTGGCCTCAAACTTAGATATCTCTCTGGCATTTCTTCAGAGTGCTGGAATTAGAGGTGTGCAAGACCACACCTGGCTCTAAAGTTTAAATTAATTCTTATGTAAAAGTTGGAAGAATAGCTGGGTGAGAACTTGCCCTTGAGTCACCACTCCCTTTATTTCATTTAACATCAGACTTTAATTTACTTATCTCCTTGAACACAGGACTTAACTGTTGGGAGCCGCCCCCACATTCGCCGTCACAAGATGGCGCTGACATCCTGTGTTCTAAGTGGTAAACAAATAATCTGCGCATGTGCCAAGGGTATTTTACCACTACTTGTACTCTGCCTTTCCCGTGACGTCAGCTCGGCCATGGGCTGCAGCCAATCAGGGAGTGATGCGTCCTAAGCGAAGGATAACTCTCCTAAATAGGGACGGGGGGTTTCGCTTTCGTTTAGAAGGGGGCTTTCGTTTTTGGGGCTTGGGGTTTTGCGCTCCTGCTCCTGAAGATGTAAGCAATAAAGTTTTGCCGCAGAAGATTCTGGCTTGTTGTGTCTTTCCTGGCCAGTCGTGAGAACGCGTATAAGAGTTGGTGCTGAAATCCGGGACGAAAAAATACAAGAAAACTCGGGACCGGCGCAAGGAAGATCCCTCATTCCAGAACCAGAACTGCGGGTCACGGTAATAAAGGTTCCCGTAAAACAGACTGTTGAGAAGGATTCAACTGCATGAATTCAGAACTTTTCAGCTGGGGAACAGGAGTACCAGTGAGTACAGCTTTACAAGGTAAGTCTGGTCTTGAACTTTCTAAGGAAAGTCAAGACAGTCTATCAGAAGTAAAGTGGAAAATAGCTTTACAAGGTATGTTTGGCCTTGAATTTTTTCTAGTGTTAGGAGCCCTTTTGTTCTTTTTCACATGTTATCAGGTGATTAAGATAGGGCTGAAAATTCTGGATGAAGTTCAGGACAATCTATCAGAAGTAAAGCGGGGAGAGAGAATAGGAGCAAAGAGAAAATATGGTTCACAAAATAAGTATACAGGCCTTTCCAAGGGTCTTGAACCCGAGGAAAAGTTTAGGTCAGGTAAGAATACCTGGGGAGAGATTAGAAGGAAGGAAAAGAAAAAAGAAAAGAAAAAAGATCAATTAGCGGAGGTCTCTAGGAGATACTCGTCACTAGATGAGCTCAGGAAGCCAGCTCTTAGTAGCTCTGAAGCAGATGAAGAATTCTCCTCTGAGGAAACAGACTGGGAGGAAGAAGCAGCTCATTACCAGCCAGCTAATCGGTCAAGAAAAAAGCCAAAAGCGGCTGGCGAAAGCCAGCATGCTGTTCAGCCTCCGGGCAGTCGGCTTCAAGGTCCGCCCTATGCGGAGCCCCCGCCCTGCGTAGTGCGTCAGCCATGCGCAGAGAGACAATGCGCAGAGAGACAATGCGCAGAGAGGCAATGCGCAGAGAGGCAATGCGCAGAGAGACAATGCGCAGAGGGGCAATGCGCAGACTCATTCATTCCCAGAGAGGAACAAAGGAAAATACAACAGGCATTTCCAGTCTTTGAAGGAGCCGAGGGTGGGCGTGTCCACGCTCCGGTAGAATACGTGCAGATTAAAGAACTCGCCGAGTCAGTCCGTAAATACGGAACCAATGCTAATTTTACCTTGGTGCAGTTAGACAGGCTTGCCGGCATGGCACTAACTCCTGCCGACTGGCAAACGATTGTAAAAGCCGCTCTCCCTAGTATGGGCAAATATATGGAATGGAGAGCGCTTTGGCACGAAGCTGCACAAGCGCAGGCCCGAGCAAACGCAGCTGCTTTGACTCCAGAGCAGAGAGATTGGACTTTTGACTTGTTAACGGGTCAGGGAGCTTATTCTGCTGATCAGACAAACTACCATTGGGGAGCTTATGCCCAAATTTCCTCCACGGCTATTAGGGCCTGGAAGGCGCTCTCCCGAGCAGGTGAAGCCACTGGGCAATTAACAAAGATAGTCCAGGGACCTCAGGAGTCCTTCTCAGATTTTGTGGCCAGAATGACAGAGGCAGCAGAGCGTACTTTTGGAGAGTCAGAGCAAGCTGCGCCTCTGATAGAACAGCTCATCTATGAGCAAGCCACAAAGGAGTGCCGAGCGGCCATAGCCCCAAGAAAGAACAAAGGCTTACAAGACTGGCTCAGGGTTTGTCGAGAGCTTGGGGGACCTCTCAGCAATGCAGGTTTAGCGGCTGCCATCCTTCAATCCCAAAACCGCTCCATGGGCAGAAATGATCAGAGGACATGTTTTAACTGCGGAAAGCCTGGGCATTTTAAGAAAGATTGCAGAGCTCCAGATAAACAGGGAGGGACTCTCACTCTTTGCTCTAGGTGTGGCAAGGGTTATCATAGAGCCGACCAGTGTCGCTCTGTGAGGGATATAAAGGGCAGAATCCTTCCCCCACCTGATAGTCAATCAGCTTATGTGCCAAAAAACGGGTCATCGGGCCCTCGGTCCCAGGGCCCTCAAAGATATGGGAACCGGTTTGTCAGGACCCAGGAAGCAGTCAGAGAGGCGACCCAGGAAGACCCACAAGGGTGGACCTGCGTGCCGCCTCCGACTTCCTATTAATGCCTCAAATGAGTATTCAGCTGGTGCCAGTGGAGCCTATACCATCCTTTCCCCCGGGAACCATGGGCCTTATTCTCAGCCGGGGTTCACTCACCTTGCAGGGCTTAGTAGTCCACCCTGGAGTTATGGATTGTCAACATTCCCCTGAAATACAGGTCCTGTGCTCAAGCCCTAAGGGCGTTTTTTCTATTAGTAAAGGAGATAGGATAGCTCAGCTGCTGCTCCTCCCTGATAATACCAGGGAGAAATTTGCAGGACCTGAGATAAAGAAAATGGGCTCCTCAGGAAATGATTCTGCCTATTTGGTTGTATCTTTGAATGATAGACCTAAGCTCCGCCTTAAGATCAACGGAAAAGAGTTTGAAGGCATCCTTGATACCGGAGCAGATAAAAGTATAATTTCTACACATTGGTGGCCCAAAGCATGGCCCACCACAGAGTCATCTCATTCATTACAGGGCCTAGGTTATCAATCATGTCCCACTATAAGCTCCATTGCCTTGACGTGGGAATCCTCTGAAGGGCAGCAAGGGAAATTCATACCTTATGTGCTCCCACTCCCGGTTAACCTCTGGGGAAGGGATATTATGCAGCATTTGGGCCTTATTTTGTCCAATGAAAACGCCCCATCGGGAGGGTATTCAGCTAAAGCAAAAAATATCATGGCAAAGATGGGTTATAAAGAAGGAAAAGGGTTAGGACATCAAGAACAGGGAAGGATAGAGCCCATCTCACCTAATGGAAACCAAGACAGACAGGGTCTGGGTTTTCCTTAGTGGCCATTGGGGCAGCACGGCCCATAGCATGGAAAACAGGGGATCCAGTGTGGGTTCCTCAATGGCCCCTATCCTCTGAAAAACTGGAAGCTGTGATTCAACTGGTAGAGGAACAATTAAAACTAGGCCATATTGAACCCTCTACCTCACCTTGGAATACTCCAATTTTTGTAATTAAGAAAAAGTCAGGAAAGTGGAGACTGCTCCATGACCTCAGAGCCATTAATGAGCAAATGAACTTATTTGGCCCAGTACAGAGGGGTCTCCCTGTACTTTCCGCCTTACCACGTGGCTGGAATTTAATTATTATAGATATTAAAGATTGTTTCTTTTCTATACCTTTGTGTCCAAGGGATAGGCCCAGATTTGCCTTTACCATCCCCTCTATTAATCACATGGAACCTGATAAGAGGTATCAATGGAAGGTCTTACCACAGGGAATGTCCAATAGTCCTACTATGTGCCAACTTTATGTGCAAGAAGCTCTTTTGCCAGTGAGGGAACAATTCCCCTCTTTAATTTTGCTCCTTTACATGGATGACATCCTCCTGTGCCATAAAGACCTTACCATGCTACAAAAGGCATATCCTTTTCTACTTAAAACTTTAAGTCAGTGGGGTTTACAGATAGCCACAGAAAAGGTCCAAATTTCTGATACAGGACAATTCTTGGGCTCTGTGGTGTCCCCAGATAAGATTGTGCCCCAAAAGGTAGAGATAAGAAGAGATCACCTCCATACCTTAAATGATTTTCAAAAGCTGTTGGGAGATATTAATTGGCTCAGACCTTTTTTAAAGATTCCTTCCGCTGAGTTAAGGCCTTTGTTTGGTATTTTAGAAGGAGATCCTCATATCTCCTCCCCTAGGGCTCTTACTCTAGCTGCTAACCAGGCCTTACAAAAAGTGGAAAAAGCCTTACAGAATGCACAATTACAACGTATTGAGGATTCGCAGCCTTTCAGTTTGTGTGTCTTTAAGACAGCACAATTGCCAACCGCAGTTTTGTGGCAGAATGGGCCATTGTTGTGGATCCATCCAAACGTATCCCCAGCTAAAATAATAGATTGGTATCCTGATGCAATTGCACAGCTTGCCCTTAAAGGCCTAAAAGCAGCAATCACCCACTTTGGGCGAAGTCCATATCTTTTAATTGTACCTTATACCGCTGCACAGGTTCAAACCTTGGCAGCCACATCTAATGATTGGGCAGTTTTAGTTACCTCCTTTTCAGGACAAATAGATAACCATTATCCAAAACATCCAATTTTACAGTTTGCCCAAAATCAATCTGTTGTGTTTCCACAAATAACAGTAAGAAACCCACTTAAAAATGGGATTGTGGTATATACTGATGGATCAAAAACTGGCATAGGTGCCTATGTGGCTAATGGTAAAGCGGTATCCAAACAATATAATGAAAATTCACCTCAAGTGGTAGAATGTTTAGTGGTTTTAGAAGTTTTAAAAACCTTTTTAGAACCCCTTAATATTGTGTCAGATTCCTGTTATGTGGTTAATGCAGTAAATCTTTTAGAAGTGGCTGGAGTGATTAAGCCTTCCAGTAGAGTTGCCAATATTTTTCAGCAGATACAATTAGTTTTGTTATCTAGAAGATTTCCTGTTTATATTACTCATGTTAGAGCCCATTCAGGCCTACCTGGCCCCATGGCTCTGGGAAATGATTTGGCAGATAAGGCCACTAAAGTGGTGGCTGCTGCCCTATCATCCCCGGTAGAGGCTGCAAAAAAATTTCATAACAATTTTCATGTGACGGCTGAAACATTACGCAGTCGTTTCTCCTTGACAAAAAAAGAAGCCCGTGACATTGTTACTCAATGTCAAAGCTGCTGTGAGTTCTTGCCAGTTCCTCATGTGGGAATTAACCCACGCGGTATTCGACCTCTACAGGTCTGGCAAATGGATGTTACACATGTTTCTTCCTTTGGAAAACTTCAATATCTCCATGTGTCCATTGACACATGTTCTGGCATCATGTTTGCTTCTCCGTTAACCGGAGAAAAAGCCTCACATGTGATTCAACATTGTCTTGAGGCATGGAGTGCTTGGGGGAAACCCAAACTCCTTAAGACTGATAATGGACCAGCTTATACGTCTCAAAAATTCCAGCAGTTCTGCCGTCAGATGGACGTGACCCACCTGACTGGACTTCCATACAACCCTCAAGGACAGGGTATTGTTGAGCGTGCGCATCGCACCCTCAAAGCCTATCTTATAAAGCAGAAGAGGGGAATCGAGACTCTACCCCGAGCACCAAGAGTGTCTGTGTCTATGGCACTCTTTACACTCAATTTTTTAAATATTGATGCTCATGGCCATACTGCGGCTGAACGTCATTGTTCAGAGCCAGATAGGCCCAATGAGATGGTTAAATGGAAAAATGTCCTTGATAATAAATGGTATGGCCCGGATCCTATTTTGATAAGATCCAGGGGAGCGGTTTGTGTTTTCCCACAGAATGAAGACAACCCATTTTGGATACCAGAAAGACTCACCCGAAAAATCCAGACTGACCAAGAGAATACTGATGTCCCTCGTCTTGGTGATGTCCAGGGCGTCAATAATAAAGAGAGAGCAGCGTTGGGGGATAATGTCGACATTTCCACTCCTAATGACGGTGATGTATAATGCTCAAGTATTCCCCTGCTTTTTTACCACTAACTAGGAACTGGGTTTAGCCTTGATTCAGACAGCCTTGGCTCTGTCTGGACAGGTCCAGATGACTGACACCATTAACACTTTGTCAGCCTCAGTGACTACAGTCATAGATAAACAGGCCTCAGCTAATGTCATGATACAGGGTGGTCTCATGCTGGTTAGTCAACTCATAGATCTTGTCCAGAAACAACTAGATGTATTATGGCAAATAGCTCAGCTGGGGTGTAAACAAAAGTTTCCGGGATTGTGTGTTACTTCCATTCAGTATGAGAAATTTACTAGGGCAGCTAATTTGTCAAAAAGTCTTTTTCAGTATATGTTACAGAATTGGACGGCTGAATTTGAACAGATCCTTCGGGAATTGAGACTTCAGGTCAACTCCACGCGCTTGGACCTGTCCCTGACCAAAGGATTACCCAATTGGATCTCCTCAGCATTTCCCTTCTTTAAAGAATGGGTGGGATTGATATTATTTGGAGATACACTTTGCTGTGGATTAGTGTTGCTTCTCTGGTTGGTCTGTAAGCTTAAGGCCTAAACTAAGAGAGACAAGGTGGTTATTGCCCAGGCACTTGCAGTACTAGAACATGGTGCTTCCCCTGATATCTATGCTTAGGCAATAGGTCGCTGGCCACTCAGCTCTTACATCTCACGAGGCTAGTCTCATTGCACGGGATAGAGTGAGTGTGCTTCAGCAGCCCGAGAGAGTTGCATGGCTAAGCACTGCAGTAGAAGGGCTCTGCGGCATATATGAGCCTATTCTAGGGAGACATGTCATCTTTCAAGAAGGTTGAGTGTCCAAGTGTCCTTCTCTCCAGGCAGAACGACACGGGAGCAGGTCAGGGTTGCTCTGGGTAAAAGCCTGTGAGCCTAAGAGCTAATCCTGTACATGGCTCCTTTACCTACACACTGGGGATTTGACCTCTATCTCCACTCTCATTAATATGGGTGGCCTATTGCTCTTATTAAAAGAAAAGGGGGAGATGTTGGGAGCCACCCCCACATTCGCCGTCACAAGATGGCGCTGACATCCTGTGTTCTAAGTGGTAAACAAATAATCTGCGCATGTGCCAAGGGTATTTTACCACTACTTGTACTCTGCCTTTCCCGTGACGTCAGCTCGGCCATGGGCTGCAGCCAATCAGGGAGTGATGCGTCCTAAGCGAAGGATAACTCTCCTAAATAGGGACAGGGGGTTTCGCTTTCGTTTAGAAGGGGGCTTTCGTTTTTGGGGCTTGGGGTTTTGCGCTCCTGCTCCTGAAGATGTAAGCAATAAAGTTTTGCCGCAGAAGATTCTGGTTTGTTGTGTCTTTCCTGGCCGGTCGTGAGATTGCGTATAAGACTTAACACTATTCCTCTTCCTGGTGTCCCTTTTCTCATCAAATTGTACATTTTGAAATTTTCCATTCTCAGCCTGTTTCTCTTCATTTTTAGCTGTGCACAAAAGTGGACACCAATGACTTCACAATAGAGTCAATAATAGGCTGTATTGAGATTTCTTCTGCCAATGGAATTAATAGAAAACTCTTCACTTTAGCCTAAGGAAACAGTGTCCTATTGTCACTTTTTGGACAAGGACAAAAGGCAACCACGTTATTTGCCAAATATCACAAAAATAGTCTCTAGGCCACATAGTAAAATTCTCCTCTGAAACCTCTTGATCTGGGCCCCTTACAATTCAATTCACCTCAGCACCACTGTCTTCCATGTCCCTACTAGGATGGCCTATTAAGCTCCATTTAAACATTCAACTGCTTTTCTAATCCAAATGCCAAGAGACAACAGTCTTGCAAATAAAAGCACAGTCAGGCCCATCACATAATACCCCATTCCTGGTACCAACTTCTGTCTTAGGAGTTTACAGCTGTGAAGATACACCACGACTACAGCAAGTCATATAACGAAAACATTTTAGTTAGGGTTGGTTTACAATTTCAGAGGCTTAGTCCATTATCCTCATGTCAGGAAAAGTGAAGGTGTGCAGGCAGATATGGTGCTGCAGAAAGGACTGGGAGTTCTACATTTGGATCTTCTGGCAGCAAGAAGAGAATGAGACACACTAGGATAGGTGTGATGGTTTGTATATCCTTGGACCAGGGAGTGGCACAATCTGAATGTGTGGCCTTGTTGGAATAAGTGTGACCTGGTTGGAATGGGTGTGTCACTGTGGGTGTGGATATAAGATCCTCACTCTAGTTGCCTGGAAGTCAGTCTTCCACTAGCAGCCTTTGAATGAAGACATGGAACTCTCAGTTCCTCCTGTGCCATGCCTGCCTGGATACTGCCATGCTCCCACCTTGATGATAATGGACTGAACCTCTGAACCTGTAAGCCAGCCCCAATTAAATGTTGTTTTTTTTTATAAGACTTGCCTAGGTCATGGTGCCTGTTCACAGCAGTAAAACCCTAAGACAGAAGTTGGTACCAGAAGTGGAGTATTGCTGTGATAGGCCTGACCATGATTTTATTTGAAAGAATGTGGATTTTTGGACTTTGGATTTGGAACTCAGTGGAATGCTTTAAATGGGGCTTAATTGGTCATCCTAGTAGGAATATGGAGAGAAGCTGAGGCTTAGCACTGTGAGAGGCCAGGGAAGGCCATTGGAGAAGGTGAAGCCTCAGCTGTAGTTGATGGCCCAGGACTGAAGGGGTCATGCAAAGGATTTGAGGCTTGTCACCCTGAAGAGAGCCTATGAGAGGCGATTGGTGAAGCCTAGTTGGAGTGGAACACCCCAGTGTATTGGAGATGTCAGTACCATGGGATGATCACCAAGAACAGCAGCCATAGTGGAGTGGATCTACCTGAGCTTAGAGTTCTACAGAGGTCAGAGCTGGAAAAATGATGCCAGCCCTTAGGAGGAGTCCAAAAGATCAAGTGGAATCCCAGACACTGAAAACAGAAGCTGTAACATTGAAATTGCCTTGGAGACTCAAAGATGTTAAAGATACCAGAGTCATGGGATACATGCTGAGGAAAGCTGCTAACAGGGAGTGGAACCAGCCCAGGAGAAAGCAGTTTGTTTCAGTCAACAAAGATGAAAAGGGAGTAGAGATCTGAAGATCACTTTGACATCAGCCATGGAGATGCAGAGTTTAGAGTTTGCCCAGCTGTTTTCCTGCCTTGCTTTGGGGATTACAGTTAATTAAGTTGAATGAATCTCAGAAGAGACCTTGAACTTTAGACTTTTAACATAGTTGCAACTGCTATGACTTTGAAAGTTGGACTAAATGCATTTTGCATTTTGCTATGTTTAAGTATGGTCCCCATAGACTCATGTTTTTGAACAAGTCTATGGGGACCAGGGAATGGAATGTGATGGTTTGTATATCCTTGGACCAGGGAGTGGCACCATCTGAAGGTGTGGCCTTGTTGGAATATGTGTGACCTGGTTGGAATGGGTGTGTCACTGTGGGTGTGGGTATAAGATCCTCACTCTAGTTGCCTGGAAGTCAGTCTTCCACTAGCAGCCTTTGGATGAAGACATAGATCTCTCAGTTCCTCCTGCACCATACCTGCCTGGATACTGCCATGCTCCCACCTTGATGATAATGGACTGAATCTCTGAATCAGCCAGCCCCAATTAAATGTTGTTCTTTATAAGACTTGCCTTGGTCATTGTGTCTGTTTACAGCAGTAAAACCCTAACTAAGACACTAGGGTTGAACTTAGAAGACCTCAAAGTGTACCCTCATTGGCATAATTCTTCCAACAATGCCATACCTACTCCAACAAGGTCACATCTCCTCATAGTGCCAGCTCCTATGAGCCTATGGATCATTTTCATTCAAAGTATGTCACTCTTTTAAATTGAGTTTAAAAACATTTTTATTACATTTATTTATTCATTGTCTGGTGTGTGAGCTCATGTTGTAGCTCATGCTTATGGAGTTAGAGGACAAGCTTTAGGAGTTAGTTCTATGTTTTCACCATGTGGGCTCTGGGGATTGAACTTGGGCAATCAAGGCTTGGCTGCAGGTGCATTTCCTTGCTAAGCTATCTCAATGGCCCCTAAGTAGATTCTTGCAAGTTATTTGGTTGCAGTGACAATAAAAATGACACAGAAAATTAGAAAGAAAGGAAGGCACAAAGAGATTGGAATTAGTGAGATGAGAAGAGATTCAGATAAATAAGACACTGAATGAGTATGGAGCTACTTAAATACAGTGGAGTTTGGAATTTCTTCTAAATGTGATAGCAATTTCTTTATTCTTCAAAGACATTTAAATTCTTGATATTACTGAGTACCACAGTTTCTTCACCAATGAAGTAGAGAACTGGATATTATACTTTCAGTAGTTGAAAATGATAGATTTTAGAGATTTTTAACAACAGGCCAAAAGACTATTTTAAATGGTACACACACACACACACACACACACACACACACACACACACACACACTAACTCAAGGAAAACATACTAAGTAAAAGTCCCATTTTCTCAAAATGCTTTTATTGTTTTGTGGGGAATTGGAGGAATTTTCCTGCAGGAACAAAACAGAAGTGTGTAGATGATAATTATAGTGGCCCTTCAGTAATATAACCACTGTACCTTATAATGAAACAGGCCAGTCATCAGGCCTGTCAACCTCCAAAGTATAGGATCTCCTTGAGTCTTGTATACAAAGTCAGTAGCTAATACCTAAAAATGATGAAGAAGATGAGGAAGATGAGGGAAAGAAGATAATTTGACTTAGGTTACATAAAAATGAAGATAATAGAGGAAATAATAAAAATGGTCTGAAATTGTCTGCCCTGGGAGATGGAAACCAAGGTTGGCTCAAGGGATCCTGGAATATTATGGGCTAGCTTTGTAAGTTAATTATCTCAAGAATTCATCACACCAGTAAAGATATGAGAAACGTTACAACTTAATATCTTGAGCTTATCCTGAATAATAATAATAATTAATAATAATAAATGTTTCAATGAATTTTATCATCTATCCATTCCTCTCTCTATCCATCCCTAAATGATCCCTCTTTCTCTCTTACCTATAATCTATGTATGTATGTATGTATGTATGTATGTATGTATGTATGTATGTATGTATCTCTATCATCATCATTTATTGATGGTGACTACTGATCAATTTATATATCATCTACCATTATCTATTCATTGTCTATGTTCTATCACAAGTATGTATGCATGCATGTATGTAACAATTTTCTGTTATCTGTTCTTCTTGATTATGTTTCTCTAGAAATTCCAGACTAATAAATTGATATTGTTAAGAGAAATTGGCTGTTAAGTATCAGTAAAATCTTTCTAGAATGAATGAGTAGAATTTTTGTCAAAATTGGACAAAGAAGCCAAGATACAATTAAGAAGAGGGCTTATAGGACAAACTATTGACCAACGTTTGGTTGTCATAGATTATGTTGTCACATATTATGTCATAGAATCAGCTTTCCAGGAGTTAAGGAGGTCCATGTAGCTGCTAATGAATTTTGTTTGTAAATGGCTGTAAGGATAGCTTAGGAAAGCATTTCCATTCGAATCAATAAACAGATTAAGAACAGCTATCAATACCAGTGTAGGTGAGCATCACATAGTGAACGGAAAGCTCAAAGAGAGTGACATGCAGAAAGGGTGAATTTTATTTGTGTCCCGTGTTTGCTGCTTCTCCTTCTCATGACTTTGGCTCTTGAAGAGTACTTATATAATTACTTTCCCTAGACTCAGCCTTTCAAGGATGGGTTGACTTAACACCACAGCTTCTCTGTGACTCCAGCTTATAAACAGTGCATCATGGAACTTTCTAGTGTCTGTTACATGAACCAAATCCTATTTAGTCCATACTAATAAGGGGGAATATTAGTTTGCAAATAGCCAGGCAGCAGAGGACTTAGAATACATTGGCATTTGATGGGCACTGGAGGAATGAGCAAGATCACAATATCCCATCCACAGATAGATTAAAAACCTCTCAAAGTGGTGAGTATGAGTAAAACCCTCTAATCTATAGAGATGTGCTGGTGTGTTTTCCACTGGAAATTAAGCTGTCTCTTTACAGCCCACACTATTTTGCTTTTTATTTATAAATTAGAAGTGATCTAATTATATTTGGCTTGATTGTTTCCACTATAGTAGCCAGAATAGTAATGATCTCACAAGCCTTTTTACATTTTGCTTTGGGGGGCAGATTTTATGAGAACCTTATAGTGGACTTTAAAAGCCTCTCAAGGGTAAAAAGTCAAGCTCACTGCCAAATTCAGTGCAATACCTTTAGATCTGGGTAAATTCTCTTCTCAGAGTTCCAAGAATGTTTCAGTATCCCTGGCCTTTGTAGAAAATGACTTTCCTTACTTTTCAGTAAGTCCAAGAATCTTATAAATCAGTTACCAGTTTCCAGGATATATTTTCCAAGAGAATTTTGTGAGTTTCTTTTTATAAAGTCAATCGTTGTTCTTTAAAAAATTTCAGATCATATGTAATTCCATTCATTAATCTGTAATATGACATTCCATAGTCTTATTTATATAACCATTTCTTCTAATTATGTTCCATTATAAGAAAGATAGATTCTTATTGGAGTTATGTAAATTAGAATATGGTCATGAAAATAAGAATGCAGTTATTTGCATAAGTTCACTGTGTTTTTCCAATTATAGAAAGATCAAGGACAGAGGGAAAAATAAGCGTTTTATTTCTGTTCTCAAAAGTATAATCTACTAAACTGCTGTTGCAGATAACTTAAAAGGAAAGGAAGGAGAGTAATGACATCCACAAGCTACAACATTGAAGTTGGTGAAATTGAGCTGGTTAACACAGTAACATAAAGTCCCTGGTTTATTTCTATTTTCTATTTTTTAACTTGAATGTTTTTTCTTGCAGGATAACACAACCTAAGCATCCCAGACATTCTTGGTGCTAACCCTTTTGCCAATATTTTTGGAGGTGACTTTCAAGATTTTCTTTTGCTTTGATAGGTAGTCTGATCGAGTTTGTAGGTTAAGTGTTAGGTAGGAGTGTGAGAAACAGCAAATAACTCTTCATGAACCCCAAACCTTCCAAATGCCTAACATCTAATATGACACATATGTCCCTTTTTATTCTCTGCTCTGACTCCAGTGCTTGTTTTTGGACAGTTCAGAGTCATTGAGAACTCCTCACGGAGGCAGGCAGTTTAAATTTAGTGGCTATAGGGAAGTCAGTGACTGATCTTAATAGGCAATGTTTGTTAGTGATGGGTAGAGAGATGGAAGAGATAGGGTTGTAAGAGACTTAGGAACTAAAGTGTAAATGAAAGAAGGAGGAGAAGAAGAAACAAGAAAGGAGGGTTGAGAGTGAGGGTTGAGCATCAAGGTGTCCTAGGGATTGAGCTCTGTCATTATTGTCAGTACAGAAATGATGATAAGGAAGAAAGAACATCATGATTGTGCAGGAGTCTAGAGGTAGAATCAATTCCTGAAAGGAGAGAAGATTGATCTTGCTGAGATGCTCTTTTTATGAGGCAGGATTAAAAAAAACAGGCAAATCTGAGACAGAGCTAGATAGAGGTAGAGATGAGGTAGAGGTAGAGGTAGAGGTAGAGATAGAGTTAGAAGTGGATATGCATATGGAGATAGATGATAGATATATAGATAGATAGATAGATAGATATATATATAGATAGATAGATAGATAGATAGATAGATAGATATATAGACAGATATGGAATTAGATGGTAGATAGATGTGGAGAGAGAGAGAGGGAGAGAGAGGAAGAGGGAGAAGAAGAGGCAGAGGGAGAGAGAGCGAGAGAGCCTTCTTGTAGTCTTTTGTGAGGTGAGACAAGAATTCCAGCAGATGCTGGCGAGGATGTGGAGAAAGGGGAACACTCCTCCATTGCTGGTGGGATTGCAAGCTTGTACAACCACCCTGGAAATCAGTCTGGTGGTTCCTCAGAAAATTGGACATAGTACTACTGGAGGATCCCGCAATACCTCTCCTGGGCATATATCCAGAAGATGTCCCAACCGGTAAGAAGAACACATGCTCCACTATGTTCATAGCAGCCTTGTTTATAATAGCCAGAAGCTGGAAAGAACCCAGATGCCCCTCAACAGAGGAATGGATACAGAAAATGTGGTACATTTACACAATGGAATACTACTCAGCTATTAAAAAATGAATTTATGAAATTACTAGGCAAATGGATGGACCTGGAGGGCATCATCCTGAGTGAGGTAACCCAATCACAAAGGAACTCGCACAATATGTACTCACTGATAAGTGGATATTAGCCCAGAAACTTAGGATACCCAAGATATAAGATACAACTTGCCAAACGCATGAAATTCAAGAAGAACGAAGACCAAAGTGTGGACACTTTACCCTTTCTTAGAAATGGGAACAAAACACCCATGGAAGGAGTTACAGAGACAAAAATTGGAGCTGTGACGAAAGGATGGACCATCTAGTGATTGCCATATGCAGGGATCCATCCCATAATCAGCTTCCAAATGCTGACACCATTGCATACACTAGCAAGATTTTGCTGAAAGGACCCAGATATAGCTCTCTCTTGTGAGACTATGCTGGGGCCTAGCAAACACAGAAGTGGATGATCACAGTCAGCTATTGGATGGGTCACACGGCCCCCAATGGAGGAGCTAGAGAAATTACCCAAGGAGCTAAAGGGAACTGCAACCCTATAGGTGGAACAACAATATGAACTAACCAGTACCCTGGAGCTCTTGTCTCTAGCTGCATATGTATCAAAAGATGGCCTAGTTGGCCATCACTGCAAAGAGAGGCCCATTGGACTTGCAAACATTATATGCCCCAGTACAGGGGAATGCCAGGGCCAAAAAGGGGGAATGGGTGGGTAGGGGATTGGGGCGGGTGGGTATGGGGGACCTTTGGGATAGCATTGAAAATGTAAACGAGGAAAATACCTAGTTTAAAAAAAAAAAGAAATCCATCCATAGTGTAACATTTACTGTTCTATTTGACTATATGGAGACAATGTTCATTTTGTATGAAGATATTTCAGATAATAATGTTAAAATCACAATGAGCCTTGTCTAATACCTCAATGTATATGATTTTTTGAGTACTGCATTTATCCTTTCCTATTTATTTTTTTAAATTTAATCTTTAATTAATTAATTAATTAATTAATTAATTTTACACTCCAAATTTTATTCCCTTTCCAGTCCAACCTCTGATTGTTCCACATCCGAAACATCCTCCATGCCCCCACCTCCACGAGGATGTCTCCACCACCTACCTGCCCCCCCACCAGACCTCTAAACTTCCTGGGGCCTCCAGTCTCTTGCAGTTAGGTGCAAATTTTCTGATTGAACCCAGACCAGACAGTCCTGTATATGACCAGACAGTGCTGTATATGTGTTGGGGGCCTCATATCAGCTGGTGTATGCTGCTTGGTTTGTGGTCCAGTGTCTGAGAGATCTCACTGGTCCAGACTAGTCAAGACTGCTGGTCTTTGTACAGGGTCACCCTCCTCCTCAGCTTCTTCCAGCTTTTCCCTAGTTCAACTACAGGCGCCAGCAGCTTCTGTCCATTGGTTGGGTACAAATAACTGCATCTGACTCTTTCAGCTTCTTGTTAGGTCTTCTGGAGTGTGGTCATGCTAAGTTCCTTTTTGTGAGTGCTTCATAGCCTCAGTAATAGTTTCAGGTCTTGGGACCTCCCTTAGATCTGGATCCCACTTTGGGCCTGTCACTGGACCTTCTTTTTCATTTCCATTTCTATACCTACAGTTCTTTCAGACAGGAACAATTATGAATCAGAGTTTTGACTGTAGAATGGCAACCCCCTCTCTCACTCCAAGCCCTGTCTTTCTGCTTGAGGTGGGTTCTGTAAGTTCCCTGTCTCTACTTTCAGATATTTCATCTAATGCTCCTCCCTTTGAGTCCTGAGAGTCCCTCACCTCTCAGGTCTCTGATGCCTTCTGGAGGGTTCCACCAACCTCCTACCTCCTGAGGTTTCCTGCTTCTATCCTTTCTGCTGTCCCTCAGGGTTTCAGTCCCTTTTTATCACCAATACCAGATCAGGTTCTCCTCTCCCTCCTCCTAACCCCCATTCACTTTCCTTCCCAGGGCCCTCCATTCCTCCCTCTTGTGATTGCTTTCTTCTCCTTCCCAAGTGGGACTGAGGCGTCCTTACTTGGGCCCTTCAGCTTTTTGACCTTTGAGAGTTCTGTGGACTCTATCTTGGGTATTCTGTACTTTTTTTTTTGTGGCTACTATCCACTTATTAGTGAGTACATGATTCATTTGCGCAATGAAATTCTACTCAGCTATTAAGAACAAGGACATGCTGAGTTTTGTAGGCAAATGGATGGAACTAGAAAATATCATCCTGAGTGTGGTAACTTTGTTTGCAGGAAAAGACGTGGCTTAACCATGATAGAATTCATGTGACCCATGGTGTTATTATATCAGATTGCAAACTTACCTATGGCACCTCCGAAGCTATCCTATAATCCCACTTATTGAAAAAAAAGGGGGGGGGGTGAAGCTAAAAACAGTTTCTTAGCAGTTCCTTGAGATATAACTTAAAAGTCACCAAAATCATATCAATGGTTACCATCAAGGCATCTTAGCCAAGCTCATGCTTGCACATGCTTAGCCCAGCTCATGCTCACACATGCTTACCCCAGCTCATGCTCACATATGCTTAGGCCAGCTTGTGCTCTCATATGCTTAACCTAGCTCATGCTCACACATGCTTAGCCCAGCTCATGCTCACACATGCTTAGCCCAGCTCATGTTCAAACATGCTATGCTTAGCCCAGCTCATGCTGACACATGCTTAGCCCAGCTCATGCTTACACACTCTTAGCCCAGCTCATGCTCACACATGCTTAGCCCAGCTCCTGCTCACACATGCTTAGCCCAGCTCGTGCTCACATATGCTTAGCCCAGCTCATGCTCACACACTCTTAGCCCAGCTCATGCTCACACATGCTTAGCCCAGCTCCTGCTCACACATACTCAGCCCAGCTCATGCTCACACATGCTTTGCTAAGCCCAGCTCATGCTTGCACATGCTTAGCCCAGCTCATGCTCACACATGCTTAGCCCACCTCATGCTCACACATGCTTAGCCTAGTTCATGTTCACACATGCTTAGCCCAGCTCATGCTCACACATGCTTTGTTTAGCCCAGCTCATGCTCACACATGCTTTGCTTAGCCCAGCTCATGCTCACACATGCTTTGCTTAGCCCAGCTCATGCTCACACATGCTTTGCTTAGCCCAGCTCATGCTCACACATGCTTTGCTTAGCCCAGCTCATGCTCACACATGCTTAGCCCAGCTCATGCTCACACATGCTTAGCCCAGCTCATGCCCAGGTTTTGATGTATCCTCTACTTCCCAAGGACAACTCTCTTTGTATATGTTTGCTCTTCAAGCTATCTTTAAATAAATTTCTTTCTCAATTCTGCCTCCTCTGGATTCTTCCAAGGGTATTCTCTTCAGTGAAGTCATGAATCCTGGTTTCATCCTTTTAGAGATCTCTTTACTGTGGGCTGGCAGCTACAAGTATCAGCATGGAGCTGTCTCCCGATCCTGTCCCTCTTCTATTTATTGTTCCCACCTAGTGAATCTTGCAAACAAGTGGAGAACTCTAGAACAGCATTATTTCATAAACATAAAAACATGAGGCAACAACTCAGCTTCTCATAGTGGAGGTTGGAAGTCCAACCTTCTTATTGAGACAAGAGGCCAGCACCCACTTCTCAGTCTGGAAGTCTGGGATTCCAACCAAACCTTACTTTGCCTGGAAACCAGCTATGGCTTATATTGACCATGAATTTGTCACAATCTAGAATGACCTTGTAAAGGAATGTCAGGACACGCCCTACTAGGGGCTATCATGATAAAGTTAATTAAAAATGGATAGATCCATCTGAAATGTGAGTAGCACAATGCCTGGGCTTGGTTGGGTCCTGAACTGCATGACATTCATGAGATTATTGTCTTCTGCTTCTTGGTGTGAACACCACGACCCAGCCCAGATGCTGCACTGCAATCTTGAACTCTGAGCCAAAGTCAATCCTTCCTCCAGGTTCTTATTGCCACATTTCAAATATTTTGTCACAGCCACATGGAAATTAAATGATATAGACACGGAGTCCACTTTCATTCTTTTTTTTTATTCTCTCACACAATCCATACATCCTGACCACAGCCTCTCCTCCCCTCTTCTCCAGATTCACCACTCTTCTGTTTATCTTATGAAAAGGGCAGACCTCTCAGTTATATCAATGGAACACAGACTTTATACATAGTTAGGGGAAAAGTCCACCTCAGAAGTTTGTGAGTGAATGCCTGTTTGAAAAAAGGAACCAGCAAGGTTTCTATGTAGGAATTGTGTTTTCCAGACAGTTACTTTAAAGCCTGGGGTTTAATTAAGCTTCAAAGAAGATACATAGACTCTTAAGGTCCTCCATGTCCCAAGGCGGTTACCTTTGGGATCTGGAGTTCCTGGGTAGGAAGTCAATGCCTTCACAACTGACCAGCTGAGAGGATAGGTTTGACTCATCATGATTCTGGGTATGGTTCTACAACTTTTAGGAAAATTTGTTTTGACAGCTGTTTAGATGATAAGAAAATTCTCTATTCAAGACTTTTTTTTTTTTTTTTTTTGAGCCTCATGTTGAAGCCTTCAAAGCGAAAGGAGACACAGGGACCTCTGTATGCAAAACAAAAGGAGATTCCAGGAAAGTTTCAGGCTCAGAGTGGGAAGAGGTTAGCAGAGTGAATGCATATATAGAGGGGAAGGGGAAACTCTTGCTGGATTAACCCAAAAGTGTCCATGCTGGGACAAGTCAGGGGAAAAAGAAATTAAGTGGTAGGGAAGCACTCTTTTTGACATAGCAATTCAAGTTTGGCAAGTATACAATGGCAGGGACATCCAGTGACATAAAAGAGTTGTCACTTTGTGATCTAGTAACTAAGACGGCTTTCAGACACCTTATATTCCTTTCTGTTTACATTGTTATAAATATTAAATATGTTTTACATGGCTTAACTCACCATGTGGAAAATGTATTTTCCCTTGTGGCTTTTAAGACATTTCTTTTATTTATTTTTTATTATTTAAAATAATTTTTGAATTTAAATATATTTTGATCATATTCTCCCCCTGTGGGTCCTTCCAGATCCTCTGTGCCCACACAGGTTTCCATTCTTTTTCTAAAACCAAACAAAAACCAAATATAACAACAGAGCGCCCCCCAAAAAAGAAAACAAAATAAAATCACACTAAAAGGAAAAAGAAGCATTCCAACCACCAATAAACACACACACACACACACACACACACACACACACACACACACACACACACCACACCACAAAACAAAACAAAACAAAACAAAACAAAACAAACAACAAAAAATGTGGAGTCCATTATGTTAGTCAACTATTTCTGAACCTGAGTCCTGTCCTGGAGTAGCTGAAATACCCAGTGTCACTCTATAGGAAAAAACTTATTTTTCCTTCCCCATCAGACATAAGTGACAGTACAGTTGGTAACTTTTACTCTAGTGCTATGTTTCCATTCATTCATTCATTCATTCATTCATTCACTTTTTAACAATGTAACAAAGTAAACTATAATAAGACATAAAGAAATTACATAAATATTAGAAAAGACAAACCAGCAGGAAAAAGAGAAGAGCTCAAGAGAATACACAAAAATGAGAGACACAGTCAGAAATCCCATAAAAACACTAGACTGGAAGCCATGATAGACATGCAGGGGACCTGGGGCAGAGAGGTCCATGCTCGCTTGTGCGTGCTGACTTGGTCTCTGTGTGCTCACATGAGCTTTGCTTCTGTTGAGTTAGCCAACCTTGTTTTCTCCATGTCTTCCATTCCCTCTGGCTCTTCCAGTCTTTCACCTCTTTTTTTGGGGGGGGGGCATATTCTGTGTGCTCTGAGGGGAGAGTCTCAGTGGACAGGTACTATTTAGAGCTGAATTCTACACAAGTTCTCTCCTCCTGCACACCACCTAGCTGTGGGTTGCTGTATTTGTTCCCATATGCTGCAAGACGAAGCCCCTTTGATGGTGAACAAAACACTGATCTGTGGGCATCGCAGAGTATCCCCATGAGTCATTTCATCACTACATTTCTTTCTTTGGATGAGTAGTATATGGTTTTACCATAGACCCCTGGGCTATCTAGTCCCAGAATCTTGATCACTCAAGCAGCACTGGGTTCCATCACAGCGAGTGAGCCTTAAGTCAAATCACTTATTGGTTGTTTAATCTCACAAGCTTTGTGCCATCCCTGCTGTAGCAATAACGTGTAGGCCATTGTAGATAAAGAGTTTCTATCTGGCTTGATATTTATTTCTTTTTTAGGAGCATGCAGAATATGTCACTGTGCCAAATCTGCTGAATCATAGGGGTGAAGGCTTTATGTAGCTCCGCATCTCTATCTTCAATGGGCTGTGTAGGTGTTGTATAGACTATTCACATAAAAGCTTTAGAAATGGTGTGTACTTGGAAGCAAGGCACATGTTTCCTCTTCCTGTCACTTTCAACTTCTCATAGTAATTTATAGGACCATGCTAAATGTATTAAAATCTAAAGTGAATGTGTCAAATATTAGATACTTTTTTGCAATGTCTTTTATAGCAAAATTTACTTCAGTGTATCAGAGGTTATTCACTTTACATTTTACACATGGGAATAAGTTACATATATAGATAACATACAATATACATTACCAGCAGGTACATTCAGTAATATCATAAGACAAACTTACGAGTGATTCTACAGACTGCAATGGACATATTTTATTTATAAATATAGAAGCAGTGTCTAACGTTTTTGATATCTGCTTAATTTGGGATTTGTTGTCTAACTGCTGAAGTTAAACAGGTTTATGCAGACAATATTACTGAGAGTGGATGTTGAAAGGGAAATTGCAGGGGGATTGGCATTAAATGCAAAATAGATAGATTACATCCTTAGTGGTAGCTTAAAACATATCTAGTACATTAAAAAAATACTCTCTCCCCCTCTCTTTCCCCCCTCTCTCCCTCCCTTCCTCTCCCCCTCTCCCTCAAACATACATGCAAACAAATGCACACACACAGACACACATACAGAGACATTCACACTCATACACACATATATGAACATACATGTACATACATAGACATGCAAGTATACACCTTACATAAATGCACAGATGCACACATACGTGCACACACACATACACACACACACAAACACACAAACATGCACACAAAAAGGTAAAGTTCTTTATTAAATTTAACCAATGAGTCATTGTAGCTGGTTTAATATTTTAGGTTTTATCCCTCCCTTCATACTATTTGAAACCATATGGAGCTTTAGGTGTCTCTTTATTTGTTTTCAAGCCAACAGACAACATTTTGTATATGAGTCAGTATGGATTATTTAAGCTTGACTAATGACTTTGATTGGTTTCGTGGGAACAGATATTACTTTACTTCTGTATAATATTCTTGGAGCTAACTGAGTACTGGATTGGGAATGCGTTTTAAGCCAAACTTCCCCCACCATCGATATTCCTTCAGGTCACAGAGTGATTGCAGTATAACAGAACTCTGAAACTTTTTGCAGAGTTGAAAGAGGATGCAGCACCAGGAAAGGATACAGTGAGGCAGTTGCCAAGGAGGTAATGCAGAGGAGAAGAGCCAAGATATAAGACTTGAGAACAGTGCTTCTGAAACATTAATGTGCGTACAGATCCCTCTAGGGAGCTGTTGAAAAGCAGATTCTGATTGATCAGTTCTGCGAAGAAGGCCTACCATCCGTATTTCTAAGAAGCCCCACCTTCTGTATCTCTTTCTCAGAGGCTACCTAGGCTGCTCATCTCTGGACTGCATTTTTGAGAAGTGGGGCACTAAAACCCAAAGAAGATTTTTAGACTGTAGAGATTTCTGCTTTGCTCACAATTGCAGCATGCCCATAATGTAGGATTCTTAGTTTTTGTTTCTTTTTGTTGTTGTTGTTGTTTTGCTTTTGTTTCTTTTGCATAAGACATCAAGTAAAATGAAGGTGGGGATATGATTGGGAACTAGATGTATACAGCCATTTGCACTAAATTAGATGTAGGTAGCAGGGGATGGCCTTATCTGGCATCAATGGGAGGTGAGGCCATCTGAAGGCTTGATAGTGTAGGGGATGCCAGGGTAGTGAGATGGGAGTGGATGGTGGTGCATAGAAACAGGGGTAGCGGATAGGGGAGGGGGGTTTGTGGAGAGGGAACTGGGAAAGGGTTCTCATTTTGTTATTGGAAATGTAAATAAATAAAATATTCAGTAAAAAATCTATCACAGTCTACAAAAATCATGCAGTGACCAGGCAATGAATGCATAGTATGAGGGGCACAACACTCAAAACCTGTCTCTAGATCACACAGATCAAATTGAGGATCAGAAAATGCTAAATTTGTATATTTATAAAGTATATTTCATAATACTTTAGTCAAATTGGCACAAATTTTCATTTTGATACAAGGGGATTATTTCAGGAGGCTAGAGACTGCAAGAGATGTATCTCCTGCAGGCATACTCTCTTACCGATACAGAAATTTCTTCTAGATTCTGATAGTCATTGTTCCCCTTGTCCTGCTCTTGAGGAAACACAAGTTTTGAGCTTTCCATGCAATGGTGTACATAGGTGTTCGAATCAACTTGAGTAACAGTGTTTAAAGAGTGTTTTCTGGTCTAAAGTAGAATCTGAAAGCACAGGTGAGTTTTGTAAATTGGAATTGCCTGGTTTTCAGACTGTTAGACAATTCATTCATCCACTGACAAGCTAAATGACATCAGTTAAATGAAAATGCATCCAATTATTGTAAGAAGGAGGATGAATGGCCAAACTATCTACCTGCACATACTTTAACAGATTTCTAGAAGCATTTTCAGACTTGGACAGAAACCAGTCATCTCAGGTGGCTTCCTAATGTCCAACCCACTGGAGCTTCATTATTATTATTTTTTTTTTTTAGTTTTTTGAGTTTTTTGAGACAGGGTTTCTCTGTGTATCCCTGGTTGTCATGGTACTCACTCTGTAGACCAGGCTGGCCTCGAACTCAGAAATCTGCGTGCCTCTACCTCCCAAGTGCTGGGATTAAAGACATGCGCCACCATACCTGGTGAGCTTTATTATTCTTGAAAATACGCATATGCTTATAGCCTGAAAATATTTTCATATATTTATTAAGTTTTGTTTAGAATTGTTTTAATGATGATGTCCTCCTAAGGGCTCTGTTCCTGTACTTTGGCAATAACATAACACCATTTCGCTTTCTTTAGATGAAGTTGCTTTGTGGAGTTTAAGATTCATATCTTCAAATTTCCAAAATACATTAATACATTGAAGTTCTTTCCTGCTAACACGTCCTATTTAAAATGCAGCCAAAATCTCACCGACTCTTTCAGATTCACTCCCATTTGCTCTGTCCTGTTTTACACTGCTGCATCCATCACTAGCACCCTAAGCATTTGAATGATTAAAGACAGACAGAGTAACTTCTAATGAGATTAGTAGATTAAATCTTATCTTCTGGAAGCTCAAAGTATACACTCCACTTTTTTTCTCCCAAGATTCTTGGCTTTAGCTAAGATAGATGAAGTCTCCAAGGGTTGATGCTTCCATATGTCCATGCATAGAAACGCTCTGGGCTTTTAAGAGCTTCATAAAGATCTTTCCTTATGTTTGTATTTAAGGATGCTTTTGATTGAGTTTAGGGCAATTGTGATGGCTGAAGCAGTGTAAGACAGAACAGAGCAAATATGAATGAATATAAGACAGGATGAGATCATGTCTAGGTGAGAAGCAGAAAAATATAGAGAAAATACTAAAAAAATTACCCAGTGATAATAATTTTAGACATTTATACTGAAAAATAACAGAATTGTCATTGTACAGTTGAACCAGCAAAGTTGTGTGTAGGTGTGGCATGGAATGAAATGATTTTGTGGGCTCACAACTGGTGTGCAATGGGAAGGAACATTCCAAAGGCAGCACCCATGGTACTGACATTAAGAGCTGATCAGAATAGAGACTCGTTGGCCAACTTCCTTTTGTAGAAACAGAAAACCAACAGCAATTTGTACAACATCTGTTTGTTGTTTTAATGTGCCAACCTAGGGTGGAATTTTCAGTTTGAGAAACAGAACTTTAAAAAAAGGAGAGAAATGTGTGTCACCAAATTAAGAAACAAAATATTTATGCAAAGACATCTTCCCAAGAAATACTGTAAATTCCTGACTGAAAATAGGTTGACAAGCAGAAAATCTGGAAAATCTGAGACAGACAACTGTAGTATTTCATGTTTTCACGGAATGACAGGTACAGTCCATCAGTAATGTAGGCCATCTGCCCTTCAGAGAAGACATTTCTATCATCATACTTATCCTCACTTATTAGTGTTGTCTATAGGATCAGACAATGACATTGGAGAAAAGAAGGGTAACAGCGCAAACATCTGAAGTAAGGAAGGTCCTATATAATGTGACCATAGAGAGAGGGCAGAATGCTGACTTAGGGGGTCATTTCCCATGCAAAATCTCAAGGCTACTTTAACATCAGACATGAATTCTCACTAACGAGAAAAAGAAAAGAAATAATGATGTAGTTATAAGAAGCATAGTAAGGAAGCTACCTGACCTAATATCTCCATCTCTGTTTCTCTCTGTCTCTGTGTGTGTGTGTGTGTGTGTGTAATATCATCAACACTGAGTACAGGTCAGTACCAACAATTTCTTTGCCTTCTGTCCAAAGATGTTGATTAGAATTAACTCATAATTAACTTAGGTTCTTCCATGCAGCCTATTTCCATTTTTGAAAGTCTGATACTATGGTTGGTAATGAGATCATTAAAAAAAACAAAACCAACAAAAAACAAACAAACAAACAAAACAACAACAACAACAAAAAAAAAACAAAACCAGGGATGAATATGAAGGAATACCTCAGCTATTGGATGGATCATAGGGCCCCCAATGGAGGAGCTAGAGATATTACCCAAGGAGCTAAGGGGTCTGCAACCCTATAGGTGGAACAACAATATGAACTAACCAGTACCCATGGAGCTCATGTCTCTAGTTGCATATGTAGCAGAAGATGGCCTAGTTGGCCATCATTGGGAAGAGAGGCCCCTTGGTCTTGCAAACTTTATATGCCTCAGTACAGGGGAACGCCAAGGCCAAGAAGTGGGAGTGGGTGGGGAGGGGAGTGGGGGGGGCCTGGGGGATTTTTGGGATAGCATTTGAAATGTAAATGAAGAAAATACCTAATTTAAAAAATTATGTACTTAAATTTTTAGGAATTGAATCTTATCTCTTGGATTTTGGCTTCAAACTTTCCCTTGAGAACAATCCAACATATTCATAATGAACCCTTAAGAAAGAATATCAGCTATAAAATAATTATAGAATAAATTTTCTCTATAGCATGTAAGTTAGTGTTCTGTTATTCAGGTAAATTCTTAGAGTAAGCAGTCAAATTAATTCTATGTTTCTAAAGGAAAATTTTGAAACATTTACAGGAAGAAGGATCAATAGTTTGTCAAAGCATCTTCAAATAACTTATAAAGGAAGATCAACATGTGTGCAAGCTGAATAATATAATAAAGGTAAGTTTAAATTGAATAGTTTCAAGTACTTTATTTCATATGTATTTGCATCATCCATAAATAATCACAAACCCACCCTAACTTCAGTGGGGATATTTTTCATGACAAACAATTGACAGAAAATTTCAAGACCCAAAAATTCTTTCCCTTATGCCTCTACACTTTTTTTTTTGAGGCCCGCATACCATTATGTGGTTTTGATCCAAAATATCATGGTCATTCAATAATGCAAAAAAGTATTTAGTCCATTTTCCAGAGTCTCTAAAGTGTCAGCAATCCCAGCTAATCAATTTATCCAAAAACACAAATTCAAAGTCCCTACAAAGACCCAAAACTAGCTCTTAACTGGAGTACATATAAAGTCAAATCATAAGAAAGTTACACACTTCAAAATGACAGTGAAACAGAATGTGCTTTCTCACTGCAAAAAGAGGAAGAGAAAATAAGAAAGGCTGCCATCCAGCCAAGGTTGGAAGCCAGAGGCGATCGCTACATCCTGTAGCTACATGCCCAGCACTCAGCTGAAAAGGTGATATAACTTCATGCTGTCCTTCTTAGTCAAAACTCAATATTCATAAAACCAGTGAATGGTATGCACAGTTTACAGAAAAAATGGAGTATAATTTTTCCTGAACATAAAATATGCCAAGGTTGGTCATATTAAGAAAACTTTAAATACTCATAAATAAGGCTAAAGACAGAGACTCTCTGGGGCCAAGGGATTCAAGGTGAACCAAACAATTTACCAAGACTGTTATACAAAACAAACCCAGAATCTGTCTCCAAACACATGGTTGGCATTTCTTTTAATATTGTAAATTATTTATGAGTAATTGTATAAAGCATAAAATGCCCTGCTTGCTCTCCAGTCCACAAATTACTTGGTAACTAGTGTACGTGCCCTGTGCTGTATAATCAGCTGCATCTCCACCTCCCAACTCTCTTGATTATTCATCATGACTAACTTGCTGTTCAGTTCAGTCACAAACAGCTAAAAGTGTAGTGCTGTCTTGTTTGTCCTCAGCTTATAACACCGCAAGAGATTTTAAGAAACTGTAAAGGTAGTGGGGGATTTGGCCAGTAGACAGGAAGGTTTGTCAAAGAGACTAGTGAGAATTCTGAAGCCTGAGTGTGTTAGTGGAGTGTAGAACAGCTGGCTGAGGCTGTTGACACAGCTGACACCCAAGACAATCCAGGGATACAGTGGAGGAATTTAGTAAAGGTGACTTCGCCAGCACAATGTGTAGTGTGGCTGTGCTAGGATGTGAGATGCACAGGAAGTGACATCACAAGCTTGCTAGGAAGTGAGATGCACAGGAAGTGACATCACAAGCTTGCTAGGAAGTGAGATGCACAGGAAGTGACATCACAAGCTTGCTAGGAAGTGAGATGCACAGGAAGTGACATTCAAACTTGCTTAGAAGTGAGATGCACAGGAAGTGACATTCAAACTTGCTTGGAAGTGAAGATGAGCTGGAAGTGAAGCTACATACAATTTCTCACCAAAGCATTTTACAGACATTTCATGAATGAAAAGCACCAAGAATCGAAGTTTGTTAGCTGATCCAAAGTTAAAAAGATGTTTCTTCCATTAATCCAAATTTTATCTTAAAAATACCTTAATTAGAATAGAATTACATCATGTCTCTCTTCCCTTTCCTTATTCTAGCCACACCTATGTATTTATGCCCTCTTACCTCACTCACACTTTCAAACTGGGGGTCTCCTTTTCTTTCATTTACACACACACACACACACACACACACACACACACACATAAATGTACACACACATATGCACAGATATATAAATACAATCTATTGAATTCATTTTTGTTTGTGTATGTATGGTATCAGGCTCATATCTGAGAGAGGCTAATTATCTCTCTCTGAATTCTTTAATTGCTTAGAGATCTTTGTTTAAGGATGGGGCCCATCAGATTTTCTCCCTTCCCAGCTAGGGTGTATATTGATATTGCCTTTGCTTAGGTCTCCTTTATGCAGCTCTGTTTAGTAAAGATAACCTTGCCGTGCCCTTTCTGATATCCTGAATCTTACAGTCTTTCTCCCCACACTTGTGCAATGTTCCCTATGCAATAGGTGAATAGAGCACTGGGGTCCCCATGACCTGTTGGTCTCTGGATTGTGTCCAGTTGTAGATTTCTATATTGGACTCCATTTGTTGTAAAGGCAAAGTTTTTTGATAGTTACATTTCTGTGTGAGTACAAGGCTAAGATTTAGAATTATGCTTGCTAAATAGCCTCAGTAGCCCTTGGTAGTTGGCCTGTTTTATAGTACCAGACAAAATTTTCTTCATGTTGAGTGGGCCTTCACTCCAATTAGATGTCAGTTATCACCAATTACCACCAATATATGAATGCCCCTTAGTGCATTCTTACAGATATCTTGTCATTCTAGATTTTGTTGTGCTTCATATATGTGCCAGAAAGCTAAGACTATCAATAGCTTCCCTTCCTTGTTGACTTTCACAGTACTTTCTGCTAGTGTGGAAGCTAGACCACAGTAAGTAGGCTTTCAGGTTAGATCCCCATTGAGCCACCTGAGTTCTGTGTCCTAAGTATGAGGTGTTGTTAGCAATAAGGATTCACCTGCAACTTCTGGGGTTGGGAGGAAATCAAGGCCAAGCAATGGCCTTATATTGTCAGGGAATCACTGGCACTCAAAAGTCTTTGTGCTTGTTAGTAGTGTTTTTGTTATTCTATTTGTGTGGAGCATTGCCAGCCTAAGTGACATAACTTTGTTTTACAGATATGTATATTGTATGTAAGTTTAGGTCAATATAAAATAACATGATTCCTTGAGGCTTTATCAAACACTTGGTATTCTTTGTTCTTCCCTACTCATTTGCTAAGTCATAAGGGGTTCTTAATTCATGTTATAAGTTACACATTAAGAGTAAAGCAAGCAAGCAAGCACATTCAATTTTCTCTTAAAATATACCCCTCAAGTTCAAACAAACAAACAAACGAACAAACAAACAAACAAACAAACAAACCACAAGGCTTTGCTATGCAGACCAGACTAACATCAAAAGTCACTGCTTAACTTAATCTGGCCTCTAATTTATCATCTTTATGCCTTTGCCTCCAGATTGTTGGAAATATACACATGTGCTAGCTCAAACTGATAGTTGAAATGATCTCATAGAGAGAATGTTTCTCATGGTTTGAATTAGGAAATTTGAATTTCCTAAATGCATGTATTAGCTTTACTATTTTAAATTTCCTTATGATGCCATGGGTGAAGGAGCACTGTAGTAACAGTAGTCTGAAGTGTTGTTTGATTATAGATTTTGGTCTCCAGAAATAAGACGGATCTTGTTTGTTTGTTTGCATCAGTAAGTCTCCATTTCTGTTCACACGTGGTGGGTGTCTGTCTGTTACAAAGAGCAAAGGAGGTTTCAGCGTTCACATTGATTCCAGCCAAAAAGTACAGAGACAGAGACACAATCCCTGTTATTAAAGGGCACACAAACACCGTTAGAGGACTAGAGAAAGAGGGAAGTATAGGAATTCTAATCCCAGATAACTCTCCACCCCCTTAAAATCAGTGGCTCAGACTGCAGGGAGTCTATAATGCTTGCCATATTCACCTGTATTTTGTGGTATGTACTTTTCCAGTCTTATTTAAAGGTTTACTTTTTATTGAAAATAGATTTTTTTCGCCCAATATATTTTAATCATGGCTTCTCCTCCTCCATCTGTTCTCAGATCTTCCCACCTCGACATCCAGTCTCTTAATTTTTAATTCAATGACAAAGAACCCAGCTGCTAGCCAATATCAGTTATATACTTGTAAACAACAATAAGAAAGTTTCTAAAGTTGGGTTGGTTTCAGGCTCTCTTAGGTAGACCCCTGGCTATTATTATTATTATTATTATTATTATTATTATTATTATTATTGATTATTATATTATTTAGTCTTTTTTTTTACAGTCCAGTCATCATCCCCTCCTAGTCTGCCCTCTGACTTTTCCTCATCCCATGTCTCCTCTCCTCTCTTCAGGAGGATGGCCCTCACACCCCACTCCCATCCCACCAAACCTCCTCACTCTCTGGGGCCTCAAGTCTCTACAGAGTTAGGTGCATCTTCTCTCACTGAGGCCAGACCAAGCAGTCCTCTGCTGTATGTGTGTCAGTGGGGCTTCAGACAAACTAGTGTATTGTGCCTGGTTGGTGGCTCAGTGTCTGAGAGATTTCATGGGTTCATGTTAGTTGAGACTGCTGGTCTTCCTTTGGGATTCCCCCCCCCCCCCTCAGCTTCTTCCAGCTTTTCCCTAATTCAACCTCAGGGGTTCCCAGCTTCTGTCAATTGGTTGGTTGGTGTAAGTATCTGCGTCTGACTCATGTTTGTTTTGTTTTTTTGGTTTTTTTTTTGTTTGTTTTTTTTTTTTTTTGTTTTTTTGATTCTTTGTATAGTTCTTTTAGTTTCTATTTGGTTGATTTCAGCCCTGAGTTTGATTATTTCCTCTTGAGTGTATTTGCTTCTAGAGCTTTCACGTGTGCTGTCAAGCTGCTAATGTATGTTCCCTCTAGTTTCTTTTGGAGTCACTTAGAGCTATGACTTTTCCTCTCACCACTGCTTTCATTATATCTCAGAAATTTTGGTATGATTTGTCTCCATTTTTATTAAATTATAAAAATTCTTTAATTTCTTTTTTTATTTCTTCCTTGACCAAGTTATCATTGAGTAAACCATTGTTTAGCTTCCATGTGTATGTGGGCTTTCCAGGTTTTTTGTTGTTGTTGTTAGTATTGAGGACCAGCCTTAATCCATGGTGATCTAATAGGATGCATGGGATTATTTCAATCTTCTTGTATCTGTTGAGGCCTGTTCTGTGACCAATTATATGGTCAATTTTTAAGAAGGTACCATGAGGTGCTGCGAAGAAGTTATATCCTTTTGCTATAGAATGGAATGTTCTATAAATATCTGCTAGATCCATTTGGTTCATAATTTCTGTTAGCTAAACTGTGTCTCTGCTTAGTTTCTGTTTCCATGATCTGTCCATTGCTGAGAGTGGGGTGTTGAAATATCCCTGTATTATTGTGTGGGATGCAATGTGTTCTTTGAGCTTTAGTAAAGTTTCTTTTATGAATGTGGGTACCCTTGCATTTGGAGCATACATGTTCAGAATTGAGAGTTCATCTTGGTAGATTTTTTTTCCTTTGACTAGTATGAAGTGTCCTTCCTTATCTTTTTTGATAACTTCTGATTGAAAGTTGATTTTATTCGATATTAGAATGGCTGCTCCAGCTTGTTTCTTGGGACCATTTGGTTGGAAAATTGTTTTCCAACATTTTATTCTGAGGTAGTATCTGTCTTTGTCACTGAGGTGTGTTTCCTGTATGTAGCAAAATGTTGGGTCCTGTTTATGTGTCCAGCCTGTTAGTCTATGTCTTTTTATTGGGGAATTGAGTCCATTGATGTTAAGAGATATTTTTAAAAAGTGATTGTTGCTTCCTGTTATTTTTGTTGTTAAAGATGGGATTATGTTCATGAGGCTATCTTCTTTTGGGGTTGTTGAAAGATTACTTTCTTGCTTTTTCTAGGGTATAGTTTCCTCCCCTGTTTTGGTGTTTTCCATCTATTATCTTTTGTAGGGCAGGATTTGTGGAATGATATTGTGTAAATTTCATTTTTTCATGGAATATCTTATTTTCTCTGTCTATGGTAATTGAGAGTTTTGCTGGATTGAGCAGCCTGTGCTGGCATTTGTGTTTTCTTAGGGGCTGTGTGACATCTGCCCAGAATCTTCTAGCTTTCATTGTCTCTGGACAGAAGTCTGGTGTAATTCTGATAGGTCTGGTTTTATATGTTACGTGATCTTACTGCTTTTAATATTCTTTTTTTTTTCTTTAGTCCATTTGGTGTTTTGATTATTATGTGACAGGGGAAATTTATTTTCTGGCCCAGTCTATTTGCACTTTTGTAGTTTTCTTGTGTGTTCATGGGTATCTCCTTCTTAAGTTAGGAAAGGTTTTTTTGTTTTTTTATAACTTTGTTGAAGATATTTACTGGCCCTTTAAGTTGGGAATCTTCACTCTCTTCTATCTCCATTATCCTTAGGTTTGGTTTTCTCATTGTGTCCTGGATTTCCTGGATGTTTTGGATTAGGAGCTTTTTGCTTTTTGCCTTTGATTTGACTGTTGTGACAATGTTTTGTATGGAATCTTTTGTATCTGAGGTTCTCTCTTCTTTTTTTTCATTAGATATTTTCTTTATTTACATTTCAAATGTTATCTCCTTTCCTGGTTTCACCTCTGAAAAGCACCTATGCCCTTTGCCTCTCCCTGCTCACCAACCAACCCACTCCTACTTCCTGGCCCTGGCATTCTCCTATGCTGGGACATAGAGCCTTCACAAGACCAAGGGCCTCTCCTCACATTGATGACCAACCTGGCCAACCTCTGCTACATATGCAGCTAGAGCCATGAATCCTTCCTGCCCCCAAATCTGTTTTCTTTGTTTGGTGGTTTAGTCCAAGGAGCTCTGTGGGTACTGGTTGGTTCATATTGTTGTTCCTCCTATGGGGCTGCCAACCCCTTCAGCTCTTTAGGTCCTTTCTCTCTTTCACTGGGAAACCTGGGCTATGTCCAATGGATGGCTATGAGTATCCACTTCTGTATTTGCCAGGCACTGGCAAAGCCTCTCAGGAGACAGCTATATCAGGCTCCTGTCAACAAGCTCTTATTGGCATCCAAAACAGCGTCTGGGTTTGGTGGTTGTATATGGGATGTATCCCCAGGTGGAGCAGTCTCCAGATGGCCTTTCCTTCAGTCTCTGCTTCACACTTTGTCTCTGTAACTTCTTCCCTGGGTATTTTGTTCTAAGAAGGACTGAAGTATTCACACGTTGCTCTTACTTCTTTATGAGTTTCATGTGTTTTGCAAATTGTATCTTGGGTATTCTGAGATTGTGGGCTAATATCCACTTATCAGTGTGTGCATATCATGTGTGTTATTTTGTGATTGAGTTACCTCACTTAGGATGATATCCTCCAGATCCATCCATTTGCCTAAGAATTTCATAAATTCATTTTTTCAATAGCTGATTAGTACTCCATTGTGTAAATGTACTACATTTTCTGCATCCATTCTTCTATTGAGGGACATCTGGGTTCTTTCCATCTTCTGGCTATTATAAATAAGGCTGCTATGAACATAGTGGAGCATGTGTCCTTATTACATGTTGGAGCATCTTCTGGGTATACGCCCATGAGTGGTATTGCTGGGTCCTCAGGTAGTACTATGTCCAATTTTCTGAGGAACCATCAAACTGATTTCTAGGATGGTTGTACCATCTTGTAATCCCACCAGCAATGGAGGAGTGTTCCTCTTTGTCCACATCCTCACCAGCATCTGCTGTCACCTGAGTTTTTGATCTTAGCCATTCTTGTTTTGATTTTCATTTCCCTGATGACTAAGGATGTTGAAAAAAATTTTAGGTGCTTCTCAGCCATTCGGTATTCCTCATTTGAGATTTCTTCATTCAGCTCTGTATCCCATTTTTAATAGGGTTATTTGGTTTTCTGGAGTCCAGCTTCTTGAGTTCTTTATATATATTGGATATTAGTTCCCTATCGGATTTATGATTGGTAAAGATCCTTTCCCAGTCTGTTGGTGGCCTTTTTGTCTTATTGACAGTGTCCTTTGACTTACAGAAACCTTTGCAATTTTATGAGGTCCCATTTGTCAATTCTTGACTTTATTTTTTGGACTGTAATTTAAGATTTTATTTACACATAGGCGCAGAAATCTAGAGGATATAATGTTCATACTATTCAGTTCCATATGAGACTCAACACAGCTTCCAGAACAATATACTAAAGCTTAACCATTAATTTATAATGATAAAGAATATTTTTCATAAATGAAAAGTGAGGGGATACAGAATAGTTACATATCTACCATAAACATCAAAAATTGTACTGGATAAGATTATCAAGAGTCCATTGATCTGGTAATAGACAGAGTTGTCTTGGCTGCAACCTTATTTAGTAACTTAGAAAACTTCCCCTTTTATTCATGGAAATCGTTTTGTTTTGGTTTTTTATGTTCCTTGTTCATCCGTTTTTTTTTTTTTGATTAGATATTTTCTTCATTTACATTTCAAATGCTATCCCCTTTCCTAGTTTCCGCTCCAAAAATCCCCTATACCCTCCCCCTCCTTCTGTTCTCCAACCCACCCATTCCTGCTTCCTGGCTCCAGCATTTCCCTATCCTGGGGCATATAATCTTTGCAAGACCAAGGGCCTTTCCTCCCATTGATGGCCAAATAGGCCATCCTCTGCTACATGTGCAACTAGAGACAGAAGCTCTGGGGTACTGGTTAGTTCATATTGTTGTTCCTCCTATAGGGTTGCAGACCCCTTCAGCTCCTTGGGTACTTTCTCTAGCTCCTTCATTGGGCACCCTATGTTCCATCCAATAGATGACTCTGAGCATCCACTTCTATAGTTGCTGGCATAGCCTCACAGGAGACAGCTATATCAGGGTCCTGTCAGCAAAATCTTGTTGGCCTATGCAATAGTGTCAGGGTTTGGTGATTGTTTATGGGATGGATCTCCATGTGGGACAATCTCGGGATGGTCCTTCCTTCTGTCTCAGTTCCCAACTTTTTCAATGTTCTGGGCTAATATCCACTTATCAGTAAGTGCATATCATATGTGTTCTTTTGTGATTGGGTTATGTCACTCAATTCTAGATCTTACAGCATAAGCCATTTGTGTTCTGATCAGGAATTTTCCCCTGTGCCCATATGTTCCAGGCTCTTCCCTACTTTCTCCTCTATAAGTTTCAGTGTCTCTTGTATTTTGTACAGGTCCTTGATCCACTTAGACTTGAATTTTGTACAAGGAGATATGAGTAGATCAATTTGAATTCTTCTTCTTCTGTTTTTTTGTACCCTGAATTCATATATTGAAAGTTCAATTTTTCATTTTCCTGTATAGCTAATGTGATAAAGTAAAATTTGTCAAAACACAATTATTTCCCTTCTTCCAAACTCTATTTATTTTGTAATCCAGATCAGTGTAATTTAACTTGTATCATAACAGAAACATAATGGGGAAAGCTACTGTGCTTTGATCACAGGTTGTAGAGTGTGTCAAGACATTAAGCTTCTTAGTTTTCTGATCTATTACAGTTCATATGAACTATCCGTGATTTCACATTTTTTTTCTATTTTGAGATTTTTTGGATTTAAGTTTTATTCCATTATGAGGAGAAGAGATACATAACTTTAATTTATCTGAATTTGTTAACATTTAAAAACATATTTTGTGTATATAGACTTAACATCACATTCTTCTTTCCCTTTTGTACACCAACTCCTTCCAGAGACCTCCCTTCCATACCTGCCATAGCTTTCATTTTTTTATCATATTCTTTAAAATTTGTAAAATATTATGACAATAAAAATGAGTATTATAAAAGTTGTATGCAATTGGAAAAAAAAGTTGTATGGTATAAAACAATCAATTAATCAGTCTTGTGTAGAAACTTGGCTACAGCAATTCTGAAAGCACATATGTTTTTCTCAATATAAATTTTTAAATAATTCCAAATATATTAACTGTATATTTTAAAATAATATATCACTACTAGTGTTTTTAATGAACATAAATAGATAAAGTCTTTTGTTTCTTTGTTTGTTTTGTTTTTAGTACATGCTAACTGCCAGTTGAGCCAGCACCATTTGTTGAAAATGCTGTCTTCTTTCCACTGGATTGTTTTAGCTCCTTTCTCAAAGATCAAGTGACCATAGGTGTGTGGGTTCATTTCTGGGTCTTCAGTTCTATTCCATTGATCTACCTGTACCAGTACCATACAATTTTTAATACAATTGCTCCAGGTCAGGCATGGTGATTCTACCAGAGGTTCTTTTATTGTTGAGAATAGTTTTTGCTATCCCAAGTTTTTGTTATTCCAAATGAATTTGCAAATTGCCCTTTCTAACTCTGTGAAGAGTTGAGTTGGATTTTTGATGGGGATTGCATTGAATCTGTAGATTGCTTTCGGCAAGATAGACATTTTTCCTATATTAATCCTTCCAATCAATGAGCATGGGAGATCTTTCCATCTTCTGAGATCTTTAAATTCTTTCTGCAGAGACTTGAAGTTCTTGTCATACAGTTCTTTCACTTCCTTTGTTAGAGTCACACCAAGATATTTTATATTATTTGTGACTATTGTGAAGGGTGTTGTTTCCCTATTCTTTCTCAGCCTGTTTATCCTTTGTGTAGAGAAAGGCCACTGATTGGTTTGAGTTAATTTTATATTCAGCTACTTCGAGGAAGATCTTTATCAGCTTTAGGAGTTCTCTGGTAGAATTCTTGGGGTCACTTATGTATACTATCATATCATCTTCAAATAGTGATATTTTCACTTCTTCCCTTCCAATTTGTATCCCTTTGATCTCCATTTGTTGTCTAATTGCTCTGGCTAGGACTTCAAATACTATGTTGAATAGGTAGGTAGAGAGTGGGAAGGGACTTGTCTAGTCCCTGATTTTAGTGGGATTGCTTCAAGTTTCTCTCCATTTAGTTTGATGTTGGCTACTGGTTTTCTATATATTGCTTTTACTATGTGTACGTGTGGGCCTTGAATTCCTGACTTTCCAAAACTTTTATCATGAATGGGTGCTGAATTTTATCAAATGCTTTTTCAAAATCTAATGAGATGACCATGTGGTTTTTGTCTTTGAGTTTGTTTACATAATGGATTACATTGATGGATTTCCATATATTGAACCATCCCCGCATCCCTGGGATGAAGCCTACTTGATCATGATGGATGATTGTTTTGATGTGTTCTTAGATTCAGTTTGACAGAATTTTATTGAATATTTTTGTATCCATATTCTTAAGGGAAATTGGTCTGAAGTTCTCTTTCTTTGTTGGGTCTTTATGTGGTTTAGGTATCAGAGTAACTGTGGCTTCATAGGATGAATTTGGTAGAGTACCTTCTGTTTCTATTTTGTGAAATAATTTGAGGAGAACTGGAATTAGGTCTTCTTTGAAGGTCTGATAGAACTCTGCCCTAAACACATCTGGTCCTGGGCTTATTTTTGTTGAAGACTATTAATGACTTTTTCTATTTCTTTAGGGGATATGGGACTGTTTAAATTGTTAATCTGATCCTGATTAACTTTGGTACCTGCTATCTGTCTAGAAAATTGTCCACTTCATCCAGTTTTTCCAGTTTTATAGACTATAGGCTTTTGTAGTAGGATCTGATGATTTTTTTGGATTTCTTCAAGACACTGTTGTTATGTCTCCCTTTTCATTTTTGATTTTGTTAATTTGATACCGTCTCTGTGCCCTCGAGTTAGTCTGGCTAAGGGTTTATCTATCTTGTTGATTTTCTCAAAGAACCAGCTCCTGGTTTGGTTGATTCTTTCTATACTTCTTTTAGTTTCCACTTGGGTGATTTCATCCCTGAGGCCGATTATTTCCTGCTGTCTACTCTTCTTAGGTAAATTTGCTTCATTTTGTTCTAGAGCTGTCTGTCAGATGTGCGGTCTGGCTGCTAGTGTATGCTCTCCCCAGTTTTTTTGTGGAGGCACTCAGAGCTATGAGTTTTCTTCTTAGGACTGCTTTCATTGTGTCCCATAAATTTGGATTGTGGCTTCATTTTCATTAAACTCTAAAAAGTCTTTAATTTCTTTATTTATTCTTTGAACAAATTATCATTAAATACAATGCTCTTCAGCTTCCATGTGTATGTTGGCTTTTTATCATTTATGTTGTTATTGAAGATTAGCCTTAGTCTGTCCTGATCTGATAGGATGCATGGGATTATTTCAGTCTTTGTTTATCTACTGAGGCCTGTTTTGTGACTGATTATATGGTCAGTTTTGGAGAAGGTACCATGAGGTACTGAGAAGAAGGTATAGTCTTTTTTTGTAGGATAAAATGTTCTATATCTGTTAAATCCATTTGTTAATTTCACTGTGTCTCTGTTTAGCTTCTTTTTTCCTGATCTATCCATTGATGAGAGTGTCGTGTTGAAGTCACTATTGCTGTGTGTGGTGCTATGTGTGATTTTGGATAGGGGACTAATATCCAATATATATAAAGAACTCAAGAAGGTGGACTCCATAAAATCAAATAACCCCATTAAAAAATGGGGCTCAGAACTGAACAAAGATTTCTCACCTGAGGAATACCGAATGACAGAGAAGCACCTGAAAAAATGTTCAACATCCTTAATCATCAGGGAAATGCAAATCAAAACAACCCTGAGATTCCACCTCACACCAGTCAGAATGGCTAAGATCAAAAACTCAGGTGACAGCAGATGCTGGCAAGGATGTGGAGAAAGAGAAACACTCCTCCATTGTTGGTGGGATTGCAGGCTTGTACAACCACTCTGGAAATCAGTCTGGCGGTTCCTCAGAAAATTGGACATAGTACTATCGGAGGATCCAGCAACACCTCTCCTGGGCATATATCCAGAAGATGTCCCAAACAGTAAGAAGGATACATGCTCCACTATGTTTATAGCAACCTTATTTATAATAGCCAGAAGCTGGAAAGAACCCAGATGCCCCTCAACAGAGGAATGGATACAGAAAATGTGGTACATTTACACAATGGAGTACTACTCAGCTATTAAAAAGAATGAATTTGTGAAATTCCTAGGCAAATGGCTGGACCTGGAGGGCATCATCCTGAGTGAGGTAACCCAATCACAAAGGAACTCACACAATATGTACTCACTGATAAGAGTATATTAGCCCAAAACTTAGGATACCCAAGATATAAGATACAATTTGCTAATCGCATGAAACTCAAGAAGAACTAAGACCCAAGTGTGGACACTTTGCCCCTTCT